>NW_017306427.1:1384133-1385830 GCF_000935625.1 Nanorana parkeri
GGGGGGGGATTTATCAAAGCAATTGTGACAGTTGTAGCCTCTTAGATCATTTAATGTGCAAATCTGTCTTTCAACATGTGTCCCTGTTTTGACCTGAGCTTGTACTACTTTTTCAACTGCATGTGTTTTGCATGTCTTTTCATCTGCACTTGTTCTGGGCTGTCTGAAACTGGAGCATCACCTAAGAAAACAATCACAACTTAAGAAGTCCCCATGACCACTTCTTCAAGATGCGACAGTTAAGCTTTTTGCCCGAAGTTACAAGTTTTTTCCTGGAGTCTATTAAACCTCATTTATCAACAACATTACACTAGCATCATAAATCTGGCGCAAATATATTCCGTGCAAGTTTAAACACTCGCAATTGGTTTTATAAATTCCCCCCAGTATATATGTGAAAAGTGCTATATAAAGGAGTGTTTTACAAGGCAATAAGGTTTTATTGATTACATATTTACTATGAGACCAAGCTGCCGGGGAGAATGATGATCCCATACATTGCACACTCAAACTTTGCTTTGGAGGGTAAGGTAATGGCTGGAGGGAAGGATATGATAGAGAGGAGGATAAGGACCTCTAGACTCTACTAATACAGTAAAGTGGCACTGGTTCATAGAGCACAAACCTCTTGGTGGTGGTGGTTTGTAAGATTAGATTAGTTCTTATGGTGCCTCAGTCCCAGGACACTATTATACCAATCATAGCTAGGGCATGTATTGTTGTGCTCTTTACACATGCTTCCTTTACAACCCTATTGGTTACCAAATGTTGGTGGTGGCCTTTTTGGGCAATAGGAAGGTGCAGGGGGTGGGAAGAGATGAGCCAGTGCATAACCAATGAAGCTTTGGTTGTAATAAAGCACCCAGTGATTTGGATATCCCAGGGTGCTCTAGACCCAGGCTGGAGGTGCCTTCTATGTGGACTGGGGACCACTTTTGCTAGTTTTCTGAGTCCGCAGGTTGACTTTAAGATGAGCAAAACTGTTTTGGCCTATGAGAAACTTGTGCAAAGTCTAATAATATAACAAAAGAACCTAAATGTCTATTCTAGCTAATAAACATATTATGGTGATAATTCTGGAATTACAATGTAAGGAAAAGAACAAGCATTGATAAAACCCTAACCCTAAGGATTGACAGGCGAGCGGTATCTGCAGTTGCTTCCTTGGTTGCACTGTTATTCAGTAGGCTCTCCGAATATTGTGTCCACTTACTCTGTATTTTATTTCCTAGATAGTTTTCCATCACACAAGTAAAATGTGCTAGAATTGCATTGCCATTATTTCCTGCCTTGTTCACTGCAATTCTATCTTATCTTGGTTTTAATCCAATCTGGAGATACCGTATTTTATTCTTCTTGCTGAATTTATGTAAGAAAGAATTATGTCTGGCAAAGCAGCTTCGGTGCACAAAGATGATCCGCGAAGCAACCTGTGATGTGTTAAAAGCTCATTTCAGTAGTGCATTTGTCATAAGATAACCCCATCATGTGTCTTAGTGAGACTCCCTGTGTATTTGTCTTCTTCTCTCTCTCCTCGTAAAATGGCCTCTCCATTATCCTCATGGAGCTCATCATCATCTCATCTTACACCAACTTTACAAAGCTGGGAACCAAATATGCAACACTTGTGATTTTGTGGGATAGAGAGAGATTAATGGAATTAAAATGGATTGGGAGGGATATTGGGGGATGGTGGG
>NW_017306427.1:1385937-1392456 GCF_000935625.1 Nanorana parkeri
TTGTTTTTTGCAGCTGTTAAAAAAATGCAGCATTTGCCTCAATACTAACATTTAATCCAGCTCTCCCCCCACGGTACTTCTTTTCTTCCACTAACTGTCCTTAGTCTTCTGGATTGAATGACAGCCAGTGTCATCCAATTCACTTTCTGTGAGGCTGTCATGGAACCTCCCCTTAGGGAACATAACCCGCAGATGGGGCTCACAGGAAGGTCCACCTACCCTTGCTGCCGAGAAAGAAGAAGGACCCCTATAGTCATAAGACGAGCCTGAAGACTGAAGGAAAAAAGATGTATAAAGTTATTTCTAAGAGGATAATTGAGGGGGGCTTCAGGGAAACTGATTGGACTGGGGAATGATGTGGAACTTGGGTTATGATTTAGGTTCACAGATAGGCAGCATGGGGCATAGGATCTGGACAGACTTACCTATATCAGGGAATCAATTGCTATTGCAATGCTGAAACCCGGGTTCCTACAGCACTTAAAGTAGTTGGAAGCGAAAGTAGATCAATACCGGACTTGCTGGTACATATAAGGTATCCTTAACAGCCTTTAGAAGCTTTTATATTTAAAAATGCCAGAAATGTACCTTTTAGTGACTTTTTTGCAGTCACTTGACCACTGATTCCTTCACTCTGTCCCTTCTCTGATCAGCGGCTGTTGGAGCTTTCTTCCCAGCATTGACCTCAGGACTGGCAGTGACGTTGCCACCTTGAAGTCCACCCTCCCTGTATCTATCTGCATAGACTGAGTGATGCCATAGCTCTGTTAAAAATGTGGCACTTGCTCAAGGTTTGCTTTTACATAGATAATGAGCGCTGCTACTTCTGGCTACCAACAGCGCTAGGGGGATCAGCCTCTTCAGCAGTGACTGATCCCTGTTGTTTGACTGGCACAGGAAATAAGAGTATACTGAGGCCAACAGCATCATTAAAAGAAAAAAAAACATTATGTAATCTAAGGATAGGAAGTTAGAACATATTGTCAATAATCATAAGTAGGGGAAACCTTCCAAAAGGACACTTTGGTAATATTGTGAATGGAGAGGCACTTTAAGGTCCCTGTGTGCATTCAGATCCAAGCTGACTTTTGCAGGCTATGTGATGTAAGCCAAACTGGACTCAAATTCATTGATGGTGATCCATGAGAGGAACATCTTTTAAGACGTCAATCTCAAGACTACAAGCATGCACATTGAAAAAATAAATAAAATGGGCTTGATGTAATGTCGGCTTTCTGGGGTTAAGGGTAAGTGCACTTGTAAACACATTTGTTCCTTTAATTCTTCCAGTCAAATGATGAAAGTTTGAAAATACAAACTTTCCCCTTTCCCTGTCCTCTGAGAGCTGTCATCAAGCGTCTTGCCAAATTGCTTCAGTTTACTTAGCTTTATGGCTGTCTTCCAAGAGGCTCTGGGCTGACGTTACATTGAAAAAGGGATCTCAGGGTCCCTTTAGATGTGCATGGTTCTAAATGATTGCACACAGTTGGCTGGCAAAGACAACAACTTTGAGCATGGCTAGAATGTATCTGGGGATAGGTTTTGCTGCATTGTCTTTCCTCTTATTGTTTTTTTGTCTCCCTAGACATGCTTTCTTACACCCCACAAAGCCATGGGTCAAATAAAAGTTATTATTTATTACAGGTATTTGTCTGTCACAAACTTTTATTAAATATTTCCAGTAGTACAAAGAAACATAAGAAAAAGCGCATTACAGACAAAAAACATAAATGTAGGTTCAATATAAGAAATGTCTTAAAAGAAAGTGTGGCTTGAAGGGAAAAACTACAGTAAGAGTACCATCATGTGTAACATACCTTGCATATCATATGCTCAAAAAGAGGACATAGACAGTAATTAACGACCAAAAGGAAACTTGGAAAAAAAGTAATAAGAAATAGAAAAGGTAAGACAGCAAAACATTAAGAGTAAAACATAGAGAAATAATAGGAAGGACAGAAAGGCATCCGAGGGTAGAAGGACATGTTTCGGTAACGTAGTATAATCAGTAGGCTAATGATCCTCAGAAATGCCTATGTATCGCATCCAAGGATCCCACACCTTCTAAAATTTGCTTTGGGTATCTCTAAGGATGCTATTTAACTTTTCTTATACCATTATCCATGATAGTTTGGAGACACCATGTTTAAAAGGAACCGTACGAGTCTTCCATGATTTTGTAAGGAAATTTTGGCAGTCAGCAAAAAGAATGACAACAATTTTATCTTTCAAACATAAAAAGCAACTTGGGGCTTTCAATGTGCCAAGAACTGAATGACAATATGTATCTAAAATTCAATTTTTTTATTGATAAAAATATACATTTATTGTTTGTAAAAAACAAAAACTGCCATGTGCCCATTTTGTTTGTTGCAAACAAATATACAGTAATGACATACACAGTTGACTGCATCAATGTAACAAATAATGTACTTAATTGTACAGACTCGATGTGTTTTGCGGTATTGCTTCCTCAAGAGCCCTGACAGTTTATGGCTATTAGATCACCCAACACCCGCAAATTACGGGAGCGGAAGGATGGGAGAGGAGGGATAGTAAGACGAAGGTAAAGCAGGAGATCTGATAACGGTACGCACAATGTTCCAGCAGGGGCTTTCTGGGGAGATCAAATAGACAGGAGCCCACTTTGTATCCAGTGTCCAAGTACAGGATTTCAGCTGTTCAGACAATTCAGAATCACCATTTGGTTGTTGAATACAACGTCTCCAATCCCACAGAGTGTTGATCAAATGGGTGTCCTATTGTTGTGTTGTATGTGGGTCCTGTCAGCAAAGGAGTCTGCAAGCATCCACCTCCCCCCAGCCAGGAAAACAATCTTTTTATGTTTTTTTATGTTTCTTGTGGTCTAATCAAGGGTGTGGTGCCATGCTCCTGCAACTTCAGGCCCCCTGCTTTATCAAATCGCTATTGTTATAAACAATTTATCTTTGAACCTTGATATACCCGGAATCGGACGATTCAACAGAACATATTACGGATCTCGAGGAGGTCGTATCCAGAGCACTCTATAAATCAAGGCATACAGTCTATTACAAAAGGAACATATCTGTGGACACTACCACCAAGTATACAACATTGTTCCAGACTGACCGCAACCTCGAAAACACAGAGGCGACTGGCCCGGATAGATAATAGACAGCCTAGATGGAACCCTATACCAGCTTGAGAAAACTTTGTAATTAGCTTTGATCAAGGAGACATTAAACAATCCCTTGGACAGTCTAGAGCAGTGGTTCTCAACCTGGGTAACCTCAGGACCCACATTTGTCCTTGGCCATAAAGTCGTGACCCAAGTTGCACTGCTATAGAATGCACATCATTAGGGTACTGTGCATTCCGGTGCAGATGTACGAACTTTGGGTGGAAGGTGCGTTTGGGGTACCATTCAAATGAATAGTAAAACAACACACCTCCCACACCAGAATGCACAGTAGGTGTGATTGCGTGGTACAGTGCATTATTCACATGGTACTATGCGATTTAATGACTGCAGTAGTGTGAACAGGCCCTCAAAAACACATCTGACACACTCCAAAACATTTTGATTTTTTTTTTCTTTTTAAGGTCCACCCAGTCTTCCTACCTTACGAGAACTGGAGTGGATCCTGAGCCTGGGGTCCAGTGTAGGCTGCTGTGCTGTGATGGAGCTCCATCCATATGTGCTTTGCTTGTACAGCTCCCTTGCGTGCCCTGTTGAGGTGCCGGGAGCCAGAATGTGATGTCACCATGGCACCTCTTTAGGACACGTGAGGGAGCTGTAAGTAATGCTCGTATGGATGTAGCTCCCTCACGGCCATAGCCCCACCCCATCCCACCTCAAGCTGGTAATAGCTGCTTGTTGCGAGAACTGACAGTGCTACGCTCGGGGGAGGCAAATGAGCCTCTCACCTAGAAAAGTGGAAAGTATGTGGCGACCCACTGAAAACAGGGTGGCGACCCACTTTTGGGTCACGACCCACCAGTTGAGAAGCAAGGGTCTAGAGCAACAGGTGTGTCACACTTCCAGGGGCATATCGGTTTGCAATTCCCTTTCCCAAGATACCATATAAGACAACTTTGAGGAGGAGTCCAAGAAAAGGGAATAAAGAAGAGATATTCCCCCATGCTGATTATCCGATTGCATGAACCATCTTTCATATGGAGCGGCAAAAGGAGAATCCACCGTAGGAAAGCTCATTATTACAGGTATTTATAAAGAACCTTCAATTTATGAGGCACTTTACATACTATTCAACAAATGGCAAATGCACTCATCAATTCATGACTAGCTTTAAAGTAGCCACTGGGGGCTTCAGCTGCCATTGTCATGTGCTGTGCTTCTGGTGTGTCCCTCTGCCTTTAAGGAAGACTGGACTTCCTCCTGGAAAACCGTACCCAATGCTCCAAGATGGAGGCTCTCATAGATTAGAGTTAGGACCACACTGCGCAGAGGAGCTTTGATGAGGCAGTGTGGCTTCCACAGATTTTGCAACCACAACCTCTGTTATTAACCCTAATAATTAGACAGTGTGATTTGTGTTTTTTTTGCAGGCTGGCTGGTAAGGGTGCTGTGACATTTCTGCTTTTGTTACATAATATTCATTTACATCAGTCCCTGCCCTCAAGGAGCTTACAATCTAAGGTCCCTATCTAACATGCATCCATATACATACATATACTAGGGTTGATTTTAGACAGGGGCCAATCAACCTTCCAGCATGTCTTTGGAATGTGGGAGGAAACCAGTTTTGCTTGAGGAAACCCATGCAAGAAAAGAGAGAACATGCAAACTCCACGCAGATAGTGTGCGGACTGGGATTCAAACCGGGGACCCCCAGCATTGCCAGGCAGAAGTGCTAACCACCATCAATCTTGGTTTTGTAAGACAGAGCAGCAGCTTAAAAAAAAGGTTGAATCCTTTAATCAGAATATTTCTAGGTTTCTCTCTTTGTCTTCGAAAAGCATTAGTGTAGATATCTGCCTGGCGGCTGCATTTCAGATGCTTGGCGTATAGCGGAAATAAGCCCCCTGATACTCATGTTCAAAGGATTCAGTTAAGCTTGGCCTGTAGCAAGTGTTAATTTGCATACATTAACCTCAAACACCTACATATTTGCTGTAGATGCGTTATGGGCTCTGCGCAAGGAATTGGTCTGTGAGGTTAGACAACTGTATTGGCCAGGGACATGTGCAGATGGCCCGACTGGGTTAATTGTATGATTATTGCTATTAATAAGGCAGGTTTGCTGAGCCGTTAGATAGGAAAAATGTAAAGTATCTGCAATTGAATGTGTAACAGAATAAGTAACCGTGCGTTGCTTTGGGTATTTTAGATTTAAACTATAAATTGGATAGGTTGAAAGAACAATATTTTTGGCCATTGCTCAGTGATAATGGATCTAGCTACAGGAATATATCTTGTTACATAGTAAGGTTAAATTAAGACCCACTTAGAAGATTTCGCTTCACTTCCTGAGGAGCGATACAGCAGAAAGTGATAGGAAATGCATTCTTTGTTCCGACAATAAGTTTTTATTAAGATTTTTTAAGCTTTTATTAAGATAACCTAATCTAATCAACCTAAGACACATACAATATTCAAGACATTCAAACGGTTATATAGAGAGCTAGTTGTATATGAGGCAAAACACAGTTTAGACGCATAGGGTAAGAACAAAACAGTTAGGTAAACTGCAGAATAAACAGCAGGCACTATGCCTATATCTTCTTGATATTCGGTCACATAGCTCTTCAGTAACAGGCCTTGAACCAACATGCAATGTTCAGTGTGTCTTAGGACTGAAGGGGATATGAGGGGTAAGAAGGAGGGGAATAGGAATTCCACAAGGGAGGTCAAGGGAGGTCAAGGGGGGTAGGGAGGGGTAAAACAGAAAAGAATACAAACAACCAGATATCTATAATAACTTGGCATTATATAATGAGGCAGCAAAAAGTAGGTTACTTTTCTATCAATCTAAGCAAACAGGTTACACGGTTAAGATTGGTTATCAATAGTGAGTACAGTCATACACTAGGAGGCTATAAGAAGGTATACGATTGGGGTACATAGTCTTACTGAGAAGTTTAAGCAAGATCCCAACACCGCTCAATTTGGCAAAACAGGTGTGGTACACCTACTATCTCGTATCCAACACTCCCACTTTCCAAGAAACATACGTTCCTTAAAGGAGAACTTTTCCCCATCTCCTTAGGGTAACGGGAGGACACAAACTAGCATCCTCCCGTCACCCTAGGCTCAGTATACCGCCAGCTGTAGCTCACGGTAAACTGAGACGCCGCAGCTGAAGCGGATCCCGACAATTGTGCCGGGATCCACCCAGCTGCGTGACTGACAGCTGGCTCTGCCTATCTAGAGCTGTAGCTGTACCCGCCCCCTCCCCCGTCCGTTCCGCCAGTCAGCGCTGGCAAATCGGAGCGGGGAGGGGGGAATCCAGCCACTCCCCTGTCATGGCAGAGAGCCGTGACAGGATCGAGAGGTGAGCGAACGCCGGTATGTGT
>NW_017306427.1:1392554-1407925 GCF_000935625.1 Nanorana parkeri
CTTCACTTCCTGAGGAGCGATACAGCAGAAAGTGATAGGAAATGCATTCTTTGTTCCGACAATAAGTTTTTATTAAGATTTTTTAAGCTTTTATTAAGATAACCTAATCTAATCAACCTAAGACACATACAATATTCAAGACATTCAAACGGTTATATAGAGAGCTAGTTGTATATGAGGCAAAACACAGTTTAGACGCATAGGGTAAGAACAAAACAGTTAGGTAAACTGCAGAATAAACAGCAGGCACTATGCCTATATCTTCTTGATATTCGGTCACATAGCTCTTCAGTAACAGGCCTTGAACCAACATGCAATGTTCAGTGTGTCTTAGGACTGAAGGGGATATGAGGGGTAAGAAGGAGGGGAATAGGAATTCCACAAGGGAGGTCAAGGGAGGTCAAGGGGGGTAGGGAGGGGTAAAACAGAAAAGAATACAAACAACCAGATATCTATAATAACTTGGCATTATATAATGAGGCAGCAAAAAGTAGGTTACTTTTCTATCAATCTAAGCAAACAGGTTACACGGTTAAGATTGGTTATCAATAGTGAGTACAGTCATACACTAGGAGGCTATAAGAAGGTATACGATTGGGGTACATAGTCTTACTGAGAAGTTTAAGCAAGATCCCAACACCGCTCAATTTGGCAAAACAGTTGTGGTACACCTACTATCTCGTATCCAACACTCCCACTTTCCAAGAAACATACGTTCCTTAAAGGAGAACTTTTCCCCATCTCCTTAGGGTAACGGGAGGACACAAACTAGCATCCTCCCGTCACCCTAGGCTCAGTATACCGCCAGCTGTAGCTCACGGTAAACTGAGACGCCGCAGCTGAAGCGGATCCCGACAATTGTGCCGGGATCCACCCAGCTGCGTGACTGACAGCTGGCTCTGCCTATCTAGAGCTGTAGCTGTACCCGCCCCCTCCCCCGTCCGTTCCGCCAGTCAGCGCTGGCAAATCGGAGCGGGGAGGGGGGAATCCAGCCACTCCCCTGTCATGGCAGAGAGCCGTGACAGGATCGAGAGGTGAGCGAACGCCGGTATGTGTGAAAAGCACTCACCTCATAGTTGTCCTTTAAGGTGTGCTTTAGCAAAGAGGTACTCAAAATGGGCGTTGGTATTAATAATGTCAATCACCATATTTAATGTAGGAATCGTCTGCTGTTTCCACAGTCGGGCTATGGCCAGTCTGGAGGAAATGCATTCTTATTCCAAATCTAAGAAGGGCAGTAGGGAGTCAGAGGAAATTCTTCTTCTTTTGCATACTCTCCCTAACAAACATTATACAAAAACATATTCCCACAGGGCAATATACTGTATGTGGCATGTAGCGATGAGCCAAACGTACCTGGGTTTGGTCCGAGGCAGGTTGAATTAACTTTACTTTGGGTGCTGAATCTGAATCCCATCAAAGTCAATGGGAGCCAAATCCTATAAATCATTAATGTCCATTGTCTAGGAAAATAGGCTAGGGATTGACAAATAAAGGGCACGGGAAGCTTGGCAGTACCCTGGAGCCCAAATAAGCAAAAAGAAAAGCATGTTAAACATTTAATTTCTAATAATGCTTTAATAGTGGTTTTAATAATGCTTAAAGTGCAACATTAAAAATGAACAAAAACATATACAATAAAATTATTATTAAATTCAAAATAAAAATGTAAAAACAATAAAAAATAAGCTCATCCCGGGTAGCATGCAGATACTCACTGGTGACACATATCACGTAAAAATATACATTATATTTTTATACATCACAAAGAATCTTGCATTTCAGATTTTCATTCAACATGTTTCCTGGAGCAAAGTCCAACTTTTCAAGGATGCACATGCAAAATAATCTCCTATCATGGATCAAACTAGTTGTTATCAGGCCATAAGTCTTTAACCATTGAAGCAAAATGCCATAACAAACTCCTCCAAAGGTGGGGCCAGAGCTGGAAATTCAATCCAGCATACAGGCATAAACAGAGATCCTCAGGGTTGGTTATCCCACAAAGGGATAATCCCACCTGGTGATAGCTACTAGTCACAAGGAGAAAGAACTCCATATCCTTATGGCTAGTGACTGGTGCAGGGCAGGATGATCCCTTCATGGATAATATGATATGAGATCATCTTTGTTAAATGAACTGCATGTACATATGCCACAAACATCCCCCTGGAATTATTTATTTGATAAGAAGTGCGCTCTTACACAGTTGTCACAGGAACAGGTGTCCCCATTGGATGATTTTTCCTCTATTCCTGTCCCAGTGAAAACTGTAAAACGTTGGATTTTGTAGCACTATCTGTCTCGGTGAGATGGTCACCAGGAACTTGACCAACTCCAAAACTAAAAATAAAAATAAAGGTTTTGTGTTAAAAACGCCAGGAAAAAAATTATCATTTGCACTCTGCACTGGGTTTATAAATTACCAATCTGTATATATATATAAAATTATTTTTTTAAACCTCATTCCAGTTCTGTCACTTTAAAGGCCCATTCTCACCAAAACTGGAAGGTAATCGGAAGTCAACAGAGAGTCTGTTGACCTGCAATTGTACTTTCCGATTCCCCTGTGATCCGTTGCATTTCATAGTTCATTTTTTGTTTTTGGGGGGGAGGGGGGGGGCTTTTTTAATGTTTTGGACAACCTTTATGTTAAGTAACATGTCCAGGGTAGACATACGTCATTAAGCTTGCAATATGTTGCTTTAAAAGGCTTTCTTGCCATGTTGTGTTGCACTGAAAGTAGAGCATGCTCTACTCTTGTTTCAGTGCAATGCAGCAGTGGTAACTGTCCCATTCACACCCATTCATTTTTTAATTACCCTTGCATTACCATCTGTTAGAAAATGGACCGTAATACAACTCAACAGATCCGGTGTAAGTTGGTGTTAAAACAAATACATGAAATAATGAGGTTGATGTGAGGCCAGTATTGGCACAGGTTCAGGAAAGTTGAAAGAAAACCATTGAAAACCCAATGCAACCCTAAAAACGACCAAAAACCTTCTTAAGTGTGCCTTCCCCTTTAACCTTTCACTCATTATACCAAAATGGAGTAAGTGCACAGAAATGTCTAAATTTCTTTTACATAATTGTGAGAAACTAAATGTTGCTCATTCCTTTCAGGTGATAATGAATATCTGGATGACTGTGGAGGGGGAATTCAATTATAACCATGCCTTCGGCAGAGACTGGTGTGAATGTTGTCAGTGTCCTCAGTAAAGAGGAGCAAATTTTGTTTTTTTTTTAACCATATTTTTTTTTTTAAATAATAGAAATAAACAGTATTCCATCTTAGACACTTTAGTTCAATATATAGGGGGACAAATGTATTTTTTTACTTGAAATTAGCTTCTTTAAACTTAAGAAGCAATTTAAAGCCCAATGCAACCCTAAAAACTACCAAAAACCTTCTTAATTTTGCCTTCCCCTTTGGCTTTTCACTCATTATACCAACATGGAGTAAGTTCACGGAAATTTCTCAATTTTTTTACATAATTTTGAGAAATTAAATGTTGCTCATCCCTTCAGGTAATAATGAATATCATTCAAATATGTGAAGCGGCGCTATCACCCAACAAGTAAACAAATAATAAATGTAAAAACCAAATATTATAGTGAACAATACTACTGTGAGAGAAAAGAAACAAAAAATACATATATCTATCTATATAGATATATATATATCGATATATATCTATATATCTATATATATATAGATATATATATATCTATATATATATAGATATATATATATCTATATATATATAGATATATAGATATATATCGATATATATATATCTATATAGATAGATATATGTATTTTTTGTTTCTTTTCTCTCACAGTAGTATTGTTCACTATAATATTTGGTTTTTGCACATATTATTTGTTTACTTGTTGTGTGATAGCGCCGCTTCACATATTTGAATGATATTAATGCTGGCTCATGCAGCCAATTTAAGTGAGCAGCTGTAAGGAGTAACGCCCAGTTAAGGGAAAAAACTGTAATGTTTACTTATTATAATATTACATTTATATTGGTAAAAAAAATGAATAAACTTGTTTCCTCTTCACACTCCCAGTAAATCTTCAGGAATATTATTTATGAGCTTGTACCATGGCTTCTCGAGTCTTCATTCGATACTAATGAAACCTCGTGAAGGAATGATCCGGGAGAGAACATCTTCATATTCATCTCTCATTTAATATATCTCTACAATATGTATGGGGATCATTTTTAAATATCACAACAAAATAATGGAAAAGCCACACAACGCTCCTTCATAAGCAGTCAAGTCCTGTAACTGGATTTGAAAAAATATATTGCCGGGGATTGTGACATGAAGCCGGATTCCGGATAATATCTCTATTAATAATTATTATAATCCAGGTATATACGAGGTGGTGGCTTAGAATGAGCACTGACAGCTGGAGAGTAACAATTCATATTCAGTGAGAGCTGTTCATCATGAGTTCATCTACTACTGAAGGGAAATGAAAATACGCTCATTATGTTAGAGAAATGACAGTATGAGTGCACAAAACCGCGTCAACAGAAAGTTAAAGACAAATGCCGGTGAAAAAAGTTATCTTTGCCACCCAACTGCTTCTAAACAATTAACTATTAGGTTTGTTTAATTCAACATGCAAAATGTATATATAATTGTTGCCTCCATTTTTAATATTATTACTGGAGATGTTCAGATACCAAGTACCGTACTCGGTACAGATACTTTTCCAGCTCCAAGACTAGACTAGAGAACAATTTAAAAAGGAGGCGGCTGTCATTTGTAAGGAGCACACGGAGCTCCTGGGATTTGCACATCTCTGTTTTAATGTATGATATTGTTTTTATAAATATATATAAGGGATGCACCGATACCATTTTTTCAAATACAAGTACTGGTACATTTTTGTTTATTGTCATGTGACAGTTTTTCTAAAACAATACAGACTAATGATTTCAGGACAGTGGTGGAGCCCCAGATCCAGGTCCCAGCTGCAACCGCTGCCACCCTGGTAGTTCTCATGAAAATGCCAAGTATCGGCACTGGTATGTGAATATGCCTAATGATTACATTTGCTGCTTTTATTCAATGTAAAACCTGATGGTCCTGCCTTGAAGGTCCCTGCTTAGGCCCTTCCTAGGTTGACAACTCTTTGCCCCTGTAGAATTTTGCTGATCCACTGCTGTTGGCTATACCCTGCACACCAACTAATTAACCCCTGGTGATTTGTGCTAGTTTGTGAGTCCATAATGCTACCCATTATGTTTAGAGTGACACTAAACTCAGGAGTTAAACCTTAAGTACCTTAATTAATAACAAAAATGTATCTTATTTGTGTATCACTCGGCTGAAGATCCTCCAATCATCTCTGACTTGGTGCTGACACTGTCCTTCCTTCTGGAGGGGGGCTAATTGTGTTCCCCATGGTCCCTGTGTGTGTTGCTCCAAGCTTGCTCCTGTGATGGACTACAATCTCAATACAAAATAGTAAACTAAACATGAGATTGTATCCATCATGGGAGAGAGCTTAGAGCGGTGATTACTTTACAACACACACACACACAGGGACCATGGGGAACAGACGTAGCCCCCCTCCAGAAGGAAGGACAGTGTCAGCACCACTTCAGAGATGATTGGAGGATCTACAGCCGAGTGATACACAAATAAGATACATTGTTGTTCACAGTTAAGGTACTTGAATTTATTTTTAATATTTAACTCCGGAGTTTAGTGTCACTTTAAGCCCTGAAGATAGGAGGGGGAGGTCTTTAAACCACCAAAACACGTTGGCTGTTCTTGCTGCTGTTTAT
The DNA here is from genome assembly GCF_000935625.1 of Nanorana parkeri. Taxonomy (NCBI): domain Eukaryota; kingdom Metazoa; phylum Chordata; class Amphibia; order Anura; family Dicroglossidae; genus Nanorana; species Nanorana parkeri. The sequence continues at coordinate 1,398,374 of NW_017306427.1, forward strand.
GAACCCATTCCATTATTAACCTCTTGCCGTCCGCCCGTAGTAAAAAAACGGACGGACGGCACTGCAGCATCTGCGGGTTGCCGTCTCCAGACGGCAATTTTTTCCTGCTCGCGCGCGCCCCCTAGCGGGCACGCACGGGCAGAAAAGACCCGCTAAATGCACACACCCGTTACCGGGTGTTTCACATATAGGCGATCGGCGGGTCCATGGCCCGCCGATCGCCTATATGTGCATGTCAACTGGTTAAAGATTTTTGGACTCAAGAATAAAATAAATATTAAAACCAACCCTGCCGCCCCCGCCATCTGGTTGCCATTCTCCATTGGGGTGGGTTTGGTGGGGAGGGGGGCTCATTCAGAAATCTGGCCTTGGGGTAATAGACAGAGTAAACCCGGCCCTGTACACCCACGGAATGGTGATTGTGGATCACAAGACTGATTGAAAGGATATACAGATATTAATATTTTGGAAAGCAGATGACATTTTGTTACAGTTCTCATGTAGAAATTGCATTCCTTTTTTTAAGCTGCTTGCCTGGAGCTTTACTTTAATGATAGTCTTTGAATACCCAGGGCATGGGCAAACCAGGCCTTTCTATTCTCTGTAGAGCCCAAGCTATTTCATAACTGATCTCCATCAAATTAACGCTAATTGATTATAATTATCCAGAGCGGAGGAGTGTATCCCTGCTCTGTTTAAGGCAGATTCGCTAAGTCCCAGAGCTTAAATAAATTATGGCAGTGCCTATATTATTCAGCTGTTAGATAATTGAAATCTGTATGGGGAAGCTTTAAGTGTAGGGAAAGGTATCTCCTTGGAGACATTCTAAGAGGCAACAGAGAAAACATTGTGAACACGTGTAGCTAATGCGCATGAAGGGGAACTTGGATTAACCACATGCCATTTAGAGAAGATATGTGAGGGGAATTCTATATTACCTTTTATTCAAAACATTGTTATTGATCAGTGAAGTAAGTTTGTTAATATGGAAACTGTGTTAAGAATGGGTTGGTCATCAATCATTGTACAAAATGACTGCATAACAGCGATATAAATTACATGGGCAACCCTCTAAATGATTACGTTTTAAGTGTTTCCAGTGAAGGGTTTTATACACACTACAAAACACAAAGACATTTTAGACAATTGTGCTCTTCCAACCTTGGGGTAATAGTTTGGTGAAGGCTGTTTTCTGTTCCACCATGACTGTCCCCATGTACAAAACAAGCTCCATAAGGACAAGATTTGATCAGTTTGGTGAAGGCCGTTTTCTGTTCCATCATGACTATGCCCTGTGTAGAAAACAAGCTCCATAAAGATATGATTTGACCAGTTTGGTGAAGGCCCTTTTCTGTTGCATCATGACCATCCCCTGTGTACAAAGCCATTCACATAAAAACCTGTTTTGATCAGATTGACTTGGAGGAACTTGGGTGGTCTGCACAGAGCCCTGACCCCCAACCCTATTGAACCACCTTTGATATGAATTGGAACAGCCATTGCAAACCAGGTCCTACAGTATAGTGTAGAATATGTACTGATACTTTTATCAGTCAAAACATTGGCCCAAATTCCCCGATTGCGCCAAACATTTGAGTATGTCTGTACTTATCTTTTGAAAATTAACTATTGCATTACTTGTAATGTAAGTTCAGCTTTAACCATTTGCTCATGTTGCTTCAATTACCATTTGAACCATGAGCTTTAACCATTTGCTCATGTTGCTTGGCATACCAAGAGCAGGGCGGAATGGGTTCTCCACCCCAGGTATAGTCAGAAAGATGGAAACTGTTGTGTTTGTGTCCAGGCACCTTTGAGTGGAATGGAATAATATTGTCACGATCTGGGATCAGGCTCAGAGTCCTACAGGCAAATTCGTGGTATAACAGGCCGGGTTTGGTACACAAGCAGACGTTAGTAGTATAGGAGCAGACAGAAGCGTAGTCACCCAACAAGCCGAGGTCAGTAGCCAAAGTTCTCAAGTATGAAGATGAAGGTGGCTCAGCAGGTAGAACCACTGCCAGCTACAGCTGAGGCCCTGGATTCAGATCTGATTCCTGACAGATATACATGCCAAGAGTGCCTACATAGATCTCCCAGCAGTGGCATGATGTAAGAATGAGTGGAGTGATTTCAGACAAATCAATTTTCCTGAACCATTACTGATTTTGCTGTGAAACTACAAATGTTGCTGTTGGTGAAATTTCCACTGGAGGATATAGAAATGTCTGTTGAACACAACCCCCCGTGTATTTCCATATCACTTCCTGGGAAACCAATGGTGTGGAATGGTATCCACCAGCACCAATCTGCTGTTTTTAAAGGTAGGGGTTGATTTTTATTTTTCTGGAGCTCCTTCATCCTAGTGTTTTTCAATGATATTTCCTAACATAGTCCCATATAGGCAAGGTCTAACCCTGTATTAAGCTTTCTATTTACTATGCCAGGTTCTCTTCTAAAGCCCAGAAAACTGAGCCATCTTTTGAAGCATTTGCAATGCAATGAAACGGCTCACTAAGGGCAAATTCATTCTGACAGATTAACTTCAAGAAAAAAAAATCTATCGTATAATGCTTACTCAAAAAATAGCATTTGGGTCACATTAAACCTCTGATGCTCGATGAATAATGTTTCCCAGATTAATCTTTTCAACTCTCCTATCTGATTTCAGAGGAGAAATATCACAATGTGCGATAATTTTAAAGTTTGACTTTTTCCCAGATTTGCTGAGGGATAATGGAATACATTTAGAAATAATGGCTGTTTGTCTTTTTTAGGAATCAATTATCCTTACTGCCAAGATCAGCTGTAGAAGAAACAACTCAGAAATATCATGTTATTAAAGTTTTACATAGGACACAGATATTGACAGATTGCAGCTATCGTCAGACAGGTTACATAGTTAGAAATACAATTATTGCATTCATGATAATATATAGAATTTAGAACAGTGCTTATGAAGCAGGGTTCCGTGAAGCTCTGGGGTTCCTCCAGAGGGTTGTCAGTGGTTTCTTGAGCAGTGAGCAGTAGCAGCATGTTCTTCTGGATTATTGTTTCTGTAGTTCTGGCACCAAATCCAGCAGCATGGGACCAGTTGAGCTTCTCTTTTTTCTCATGTAAGTAACAACTGACACCAATTATTATGTTAGCTGTCTGTGAAGGTGACATGCTTGCCACTAACCACCCATGTAAGCTGCATTCTTTTCACTGACTGCCAATGTAAGGGCCATTCTTACCACTGACCACCAATGTAAGGAATATTCTTTCCCACTGACCACCAATTTAAGGAACATTCTTCCCAGTAAACACCAATTTAAAATGTATTTTCCACAGTAACTACCAATATAAGGGGCATTTCCCCACTGACCAACACTATACGAAGCATTTTTCCCAATGACTACCAATGTGAGGCACATTCTTCCCATTGACCACCAATGTAGGAACATTCTTACCAATGACCACCAGTGTAAGGAACATTCTTCACACTAACCACCAACGTAAGAATCATTCTTTGCACTGACCACCAATATAAGGAGCATTCTTCCCACTGACCACCAGCGTAAGGAACATTCTTCACACTAACCACCAATGTAAGAGTCATTCTTTTCCACTCACCACCAATGTAAGGAACATTCTTCCCATTGATGACCAATATAAAGAGCAAGTAAGTAAGTACCATTTTACAAAGGCAGAAAACAATGCAAGCTTTGCATTTCTCTCAGCACAGTACAATAAATGTTATTAGATGTTGCTGCCAGTCAAAATCCAGGGAGTAAAATATGTCCCCCCTTCTCCTGTCTGAGCGGGGGAACGTCCATGTCCACTCTTCATTATGTGCTTGTGTATCACCAATACGTTTCTCCTCAGCTTTATACTATAATGAGCTCTGTGAGAATTCATTAAGGAAAAGCAGTCCCCATCAATCTTTATAATGACTTTTTTGGGAAGAATTCTCTTTGTATTTAAGACGTTTTTACAGCATTGCCATTTGTGACCTCATCTGCCAGGACCCCGCAGTGTCAGTGTATGAGAGATTTCATTGAGAAAGGTTAAGCAGCTGAAACTCAGTTATATTTGTTGGCATGAAAAATAAGAGGCAAAAATTAATTATGAATAGAATCCCTGAGAGGAGCTAATGCGCTTAGTGATTATCAGGAGGAAAAGTCATCTTCTAGGGTAACAGGGAAATAACTATAACCATAGTGAACCATGCAATTGTTATGGCGTCCAGGAGCACAAGTACCTATAGCGTAACTGTATGGCCAGAGGTTTGTGGACCCATCTCCAAAGGATTGAGTTCAGTGTTTCCAGTGAAGGATACAACATACAAAGACATGTTTGACAATTGTGGTCTTCCAACCTTGTGGAGTCAGTTTGGTGAAGGTCCTTTTCTGCTCCACCATTATTGTCCCCTGTGTACAAAACCAACCCCATAAAGACATGGTTTGGTGTTGAGGAACTTGAGTGTCCTGCATTCTATTTTTTCATTGTATATGTAGTTACCATTTTACACCCGTAAGGTGTGCTCAGTGGCTGTTTCATCTGCCAGACTTTGTGTAAACCAAAGTGCTGTGTCAGAGTTACATCATGTTTAGCCTCAACTTTTGTTAGTTAGCCAATCACTGCTGAACTTGTCATCACTGACTATTGCAACTCCCTCCTCAATGACCTACCTCTACACAGGCTATCCCCCCTTCAGTCTATCATGAACGCAGCTGCTAGACTCATTCACCTAACCAACTGCTCAGTGTCTGCAATCCCCCTCTGTCAATCCCTGCACTGGCTTCCACTCGCCCAAAGGATAACATTCAAAATATTAACAACCTCTTACAAAGCCATCCACAACTCTGTCCCTGGCTATATCTTAAACATTGTCTCAAAGTATCCCCTCCGCTCTTCAAAATACCTCCTGCTTTCTAGCTCCCTCGTCAACTCCTCCCATGCTTGCCTCCAGGACTTCACTAGAGTCTCTCTCATCCTATGGGACTCTCTACCCCAACCTGTCCGTCTATCTCACACTCTGACTGCCTTTAGGCGATCCCTTAAGACTCGTCTCTCCAGGGAAGCCTATCCCACCTCAACCTAACCACTGAAGTATCGCTTTCTCAATCAATTCATCCCCACACAGCTACCTCTTCATGTATCACTTGCCCCTCCCTTTTAGATTGTAAGCCCTCAGGGGCTGGGCCCTCCTTACCATCTTGTCTTGAATTGTATTGTGATTGTAATGTCTTCCTTATATTGTAAAGCACTGCACAAACTGTTGGCGCTACATAAATCATGCATAATAATAATCAGTGGGCTGGATTTGGCTACAACAAAACTCCTGAGCATGCTCACAGGGCTTTCTCCCTCGACTGGAATCCCGCAAATAGGAGCTGGGCTGCTTCCCAGTCCTGAGTATTTAAGCCCTCTGGGCCTATCTCATGCTAATATAATGCTCTGAATTCTTGAAAAGGACCTCACGATTGCTGACTTGAGTCAACGGGGACACTGGAGCACCACTCAAACCTCCACTGATCCAAACTGCAGTCATGACCTGGAAGACACAAGAATCTCTTTTGTAATGGAACTACTTCTTTCTACCATGAGAGTGGGTGAAGCTTGAGAGCCATGCAGGGACTGTCAGCCAAGAAACTGCAATCTACTTTTTGGGAATTCCAACCCCTACTTCTCCTGTTCTGCAGTTTTAATAAATCTTCAAAAAGGCATTCCAGGACTGTTATCTGTCATTACTACAAAAGAGTCTACTACTGTGAGCACTATGCTCGGGGACAAGATATATCTCAACTGAGAGTCCCACTTAAATCACACAAGGCCCAGCTCGGTGGAGGCACTATCATCAAGAGTAAAGTTTTGTTAAGGTCCCATACTCCCACTTTGTGGAGACTTTAGATCTCCTGGATACTTACAGGTCACAGCAGTAGCTGGTTTGGGTGGGTCATCTCAGTTGACCTCCATGAAACAGGGCTATGTGTTTTTTGTTTGAGAAACTCAATTTCCGAAACTGAATGTTAACATCAAACAATATTTAAAAAGACAGTTATCAAGTCTCTGATGACATTACCAAATGTTCTGACCAGATTTTCCTATAAATCTTTGTATGAAAACCTACCAGTGTATGGCCTGCTTAAATCTGCATGGTGATGATTACTAGAGCAATAGAAGTACTGGATTAGAGAGGTTATATTTGGTCAAAGCCCACATTAAAAAGACTCAAGACCCTTCAGTGAGCAGTGAAGGCCTGGTCCAGAATTCTTTTTCATATAATTGAGCTTAATTTGAAGGAATTCTCAAGCACCCTCCATTGCTTTGAGCTCCATGAATCTGAGTGCTTGTTCGGAATGTTAATCACAAAGCCATTATATGTTGAAAATAACTTTGAAATGTTATCTGCCTCTGAAGAATAGAACAATTGTATTGACCTTGCTGGAAATTAAACTTGAATAAAAGCTTTTAATTTGCAATTTGCAGTCTGTAAAGAGCAGCTACATTAGGAACAATGCGTTGAGTAGATTCCACAGGCCCCGTTAAAATACCAGAGCAGAGCAGCTTTGGTTTCTATTATGTCATAATAGGAACGAGCAGTAAGATAAAACATTGCTTGATAAAGCCCACTTACGTCTCTAGAATGCTGAATTGTAATGTGGAATTCTTGTTCAATGACCACAGCTGCAAGTTGGTATCAGTTGGGGAAATTAAGAACACTCCAAGAATGTTTAATAGGGCAGTGCAAAAAAAGCAGTGGTGATGTGCAAAGTGCATTGAGACTGGCTGTAGACAGGTAAGTTTTATGTTGAAGGATGAGGGGACAGAGATCTGCAAAGCATTGTCAAGTGTGAAGTCCCTAGGACCTGCCACATCTCACCAAGATGGCAAGCTGATAAAGGGCACATAGCTAAAGCTGAACTCCAGGTTCCAAGAAAATATTGTCTAAATACAAGAGTCCTGTGTATTCTTCTATGAATCTTGGGGAGCTTTGTGTATTTCTTCCAGATCTGTGCAGTAATGCTCTCTCTTCTTGTGCAGGGTGGCTGGTCTTGTCCCCGCCCCACCTGTAGTGGGTTGGGGCCTGCTGGGTCCCGCCTACAGCTCTGCTCTGTGCAAAGGCTTTGTAGAGCACAGTGTTGATTTCAATGCCATTTTTACAAGGTATTTGGTGCACCCAAAGTGGATTAATATCCTTTGTGGATATTGAAAATATATTTTAAGATCGGAGTACAATCTTTCAGTGCGTTACAATGTCTTATATAAACACCTCAGAAGAGCACATTGCTCGGTATTCTGCAACATATGTTGCACACAGCAGTATTTGTACTCCTTAAAGTTGTATAGAGACAGCTCTCCAGAATAACATCCTTCAATGCTTTTTTAAGAGCTGATTATACAAACAGCTTGCTGCCTTTATAAAACAGTCTGTAACTTCACATATGATTCACATATGATCTGAAATTGCACATGCCGGCTTGCAACAATACATGCATTGTTATAACTCAGAAATTATTCAGCCCAAAATAAAACACAGCTCGTAAACTAGACATCTCATTAGAGAACTCTGCTCAGTGTATAAGAAAGTATTTGGACTATGTGTATATGCAGCATTAGTGAATAAGCCCCTATCTGTCAGATCTCAATTTCTCAATTCATTACCTATTCTAATCTATACAGATACCTAGTGACACTGATCCTACTAAACATATGAGTTAAACCTTACAAATACATAAAAGTACCTTAACTATGAACAACAATGTATCTTATTTGTGTATCACTCGGCTGTAGATCCTCCAATCATCTCTGAATTGGTGCTGACACTCTCCTTCCTTCAGGAGGGGGGCTACTTGTGTTCCAAGACTCCTGAGTTTAGTGCCACTTTAAGGGCTCATTCACATCAGATGCAGTGCATTCCGGCCCTATTTTGGCCAGAACGCACTGCATCACATTGCGGCCGGCTCACTTTTTTGTGGGGCAAGAGGGGGCGTGAAGGTAATGGCACTGTAGCCACGCCCCGGACGGCACTGCATCTAGTGTGAACAAGGCCTAAATTCTGTCCTCGGCCGTTGCACATTTGAACCCCTTGCTGCTTGTGCTTTTATGAATATTGTTTCAAAGTTTTTTGAATCCTCTTCATACAAACCATACATATCTCTCTATTTTTATTTAATTTTCTTGCATCATATTCTTGTGATGTCAGTATACTGCCCGTAGGTGAGACACATCCGTCTTGCCAATTAATTCACAGAGAAGTCACAGGTAACATTATTAAAAATCAGCTCTCACGTGGCGCCCGAATATATGAAAAAGGCATCGGGAAAAATTCAGAGTATTTTTTTCTTTTTACAGCCATTAGCACGTCCACGCCGCTGCTATGTGTGAAAAGTATTGAGTTCTTGCTGTTCGGATCAGTTGTGGTTTCGGAATAAGGATGAATAATCAATGATTGTGTCCTGCAGCTATTTCTCATAAAAGAAACATCGGGAGATGGACGCTTGTAAAATGTAAGCCTGGCAAATTGCCACCCAGGTATAAACAGTCCCCGGGGCATTGCATCGTTTTATTATTTTCCGTATCTCTGCAGAGCTGGATACCATCTCAAGGACATTAGTTGTGCTTTCTATAAGTAACACAAGATGGAAGGTTGGAGCAGTGTAATAATGACATGTGTGGTTCATACATATTATACCATTGTGAGAACTGCTGGCTGGAATGCTTGGTAATTGGCACTTTGGGCTTAAAGTGACACTAAACTCAGGAATGAAATGCTAAAAATCTATTCAGGTACCTTCACTATGAACAACAATGTATCTTATTTGTGTATCACTCGGCTGTAGATCTTCCAATCATCTCTGAATTGGTGCTGACACTGTCCTTCCTTCTGGCAAACAGGACCTGACATAGTGGCGTATCTTATGTAGCCACTCCCTACCTGTTTCATCGCAGAGACTTCCTCGGGGGCACCCACAGGACACATCTGATCTCATTATATACACAAACTTAACCCCTTATCAATCTGTACTATGTTAACTCTATTGATTTGAGATCATAAAAAGAGGGGGGCTACTTTTGTTCCCCATGGTCCCTGTGTGTGTTGTAAAGTAGTTACCGATCCACGCTCACTCCTGTGATGGACTACAATCTTAGCTTTAGTCTACTAATCTGCATTGAAATTGTAGTCCATCACTGGAGCGGGCTTGGAGCTCCTCCATGCCCAAAAATCCCAGGTAGGGTATAGCAAGAATTATAATGAACCTCCTATGAATAGTACTTTTCAGTTTTTGTATTTGTACATTGTTGCTAGTTCATAGCCCAAATACTGTACTTCATTAGGGAGAAATATTGCCACTGTGGTTAGCGTTAATGCCTTATAATATAGTCCTGGTTAAGACATTACATTTATAAAGAGCTTTCTAATTACAATAACTTGTTTTTATTAGTGATTTCTAGTTTTTTTTATTTAAGATCTCACAAGAATATAATGTTTTCATTTGTTTGGCTGCAAATGATTAGCATACATATAGATATAGAGATATATATATCTCTCTATATCTATATATA
>NW_017306427.1:1408827-1420835 GCF_000935625.1 Nanorana parkeri
GATGTGATATACAGTATTTGCATGTGTTTTCATGGAATTGCTATTGCTTATTGAATTGAGTTTTTTATTTTACTATATGAACTTGATGGACCTGTGTCTTTATTCAACCTCAAATAATATGTAACTATGTAACAAAAAAAGACACTTAATTTTTTAGTGCTCAGACTCAGTATTGATTTTCAGCCTTCTTGGGGTTCTCCTTTAATCCACATTACATAGAGAATTGTAGAAACATGTAGAGTTCCTTCCTGGTCAAACAAATGTCAAATTATGATAGAGAAGAGCCAGACACACTATATTTTCATGAACTAGAGAAGTTCTTGAATGGCCCCCAGTAAGTCAGTGTTTCTGCAGGCGAAATCTCTCCATCTTTCCTCTTTTCCCTGGGGATGAATTTCAAATTGCAGAATATTTTTTGGCCTGGAATGTTATCACTTAGCTGCAGTACATCAGGGATCTGTGAAATTAAAATGTGGCTTATATTGCCAAAAATGAATTTCCTCGGTGTAACATAAAAGCTTGTAATATGAGAAAACGCATTCAATAAATCATTTTGCGGTAGGCGCAATGCGCTGGAGGAGCTCCTAATGAGAACGAGAGAGTTTTCCATTAAGAATTTGGGTGGCCCGGCTCCAACTTTGGCCCACTGATATGTAGATTAGATGATACAATATACGGTAATATTAATTAACTTTAAGTTCCCTGTTCTCTTGAAAGTTTGAGGAGGACCAATCAAGAAGGAGCATTTGCCAGAACCTGAATCTCTGCTCTTAAAGAAAATCTGAACTTTGCCAATGCAAGCCAATGCAACAGGTACACTTTAAGGCGCCCCTCCGTAGTTTTCTATTATTTGGAGACCCTGGCAATGGGCTGTTGAATAGTAAGATCAGGTTTAGATGAGTCAAGTGGTGACACTGGGTCGTGTGGGGGGGGGGGGGGGGGGTCAGGTGTGCATGCCTTCCCCTTTCTGGATAGAGTGTCCCAAGTTGCTAAGAGCTCTTATCAACCTGTGACACTCTTGTCTGTCATCCCACCAAGCTCACTGAGGTCATTAGTTGCCAGGAGCTGAGTTGAACGCTCTGGCTTGCTTCCCATCCAGCTCCTGGCAATTAACGATGTCAGTGAGCTGGGTGGGACGCCAAAGGGAACATGCAAGTCCCTCCGTCACGTGCACCCCCAACACCCCCCAGTAATGTGCGCCACCAACATCCCCGTCCTCCCAGTTTATGTGTGCCACTAATATCACCCCTTCCCACCTCAGGGGGCAAAGTGTAGGAATGGCCATGCTAGTGGCCACCATTTGTTAAATTAGTAGACTTTGCCTTAGTGTTGGTATCTTTTTGGGAAGTAAAGATTGGTTTTAGGAGGTAAGCATGTAAACAACACATTCAGTTAAGGGAAGGTGTTAGAGTTTCAGGAGAGGTTAATGTTATTGTTAAGGTTACAGGGAGAATTAGTGTGAATGATAATGTTACAGGTAGGATTAGTGTTAGGGTTACAGGGAGGGTTGGTGTTCATAATACGATCACAAGTATAAAAAGTGTTAGGGTTATAGGAATTGTTAGTGTAGGGGTTACAGGGAGGATTAGTGTGAAAGATGAAGTTTCAAGTAGGATCAGTGTTACTTTTTGCAGGGAAAGTTGGCTTGAATGATAAGTTTACAAGTAGAATTATTGTTAGGGTTACAGAGAGGGTTAGTGTGAGTGTTAGGATACCGGGGAGAATGACGTTGCACTCTGCAGGCGCTGCATCCCTCCGCCCAGCTCTTAGCAATTTGGGACACTCTGGCTAGCATCCCACCCAGCTCCTGGCAACCAGTTGTTAGGAGCTGGGCAGGGAGATGTGTATGGTCCTAACACATGAGATGGGCAGGGAGATGTGTACGGTCCTAAGCTGGAGGTTGTGGCTGCAAACAGATGGGCATGTAAGAGTTTGTTGACATTTTTGTATTTCCGAATGATAAATTGGTCCAGAACAATATATTTAGTGTATAAAAAAAGAAGCTTTAGTGCGACTTTAATTGCACCGTTGAGTCACACAATTGCCCTTGCTTTGCTTCTCTCTTCATCTAAATCATTTAATTATAATGTCTGTTTCCACGTTTTTCTTTTCTACCCTTTCAAATGAAGGAAAGTTTTTTGTTTTGCTCTCTTGCCTTGAATCACATTCACTGAATAGCAATTCATTCCTCATTGTTACCTCCCGTGAGCCCGACCTTCTGATAAACCGCTGTGTTAATAAACCGATCGTCCTGAATGGAACCGTATCGCAGAAGTTATATTGTAAGAGGGACCCAACTTCTGAGCATTTGTCATTGCGCTATTGTAATTCTTTCTTTAAATAATAAGAATCCCAGGATCCTGGAAAAGATTAATGGCAATCAATAGATTGCTTCTTGCCTTTCCTCGGCTAACCTTCGCTTTGCTCCCAGCTGCTTTTGTGCATAAATATTTTGGCTCGGCCCTGCTTTGCATTGAATTAGAAGGATTAGAAGATTTTCCTGAATATTTATGGGCATCTGCATTGAGAGAGAGCGCAGAACACCTTGTGAACAGCTTCTTCAAAAGCACCTCGAGAGCTTTTTATGCACTCTCCGTGCAATTCCTCATGGTAATTTATGTGGCAGACGCAGGGCTACACTATCCAGCACATCAGCCAGACTTACAATCAAAATAGCCTTTAAATGGGATTCTAGGGGTGAGGAGGATTCAGAGCTTTGTAATAAGGCTCCCATCTGTTTCTGCAGCATCACATGAAGGTGATTTAACTATTAAATAAAAAAGGAGGTATGTCGTGGTAATATTGCAAAAATAAATGACTTCAGACGTTCTTTAACCACTTCAGCTTTTGCACGTGTATACCCCTTTTGGACCAAAGATACCAATACTCTACAACCGTGGTTCTCAACTGGTGGGTCATGACCCAAAAGTGGGTCACCACTTCATGTTCAGTGGGTCGCCACATGCTGTGCAAGGTGAGAGGCTCCTCAGTCTCCCCCTAGCACAACGCTGTCAGTTCTCTTCTCACTCTGAGCAGCCTTTCAAAATATGCTGCCCTGTGCCGAGTGTCATCTTGAGGTGTGGGTGGCTGGGGGTATGGACTGGAGTGACGTCACATTCTGGCTCCCGGCACCTCTACAGGGCATGCAAGAGAGCTGTACAAGCAATAACATATGGATGGAGCTCCACACAGTACAGCAGCCTACACTGGACCCCAGGCTGAGCTGTGACTTGGGTCGCGACTTAATGACCAAGGGCAAAAGTGGGTCCTGAGGTTACACAGGTTGAGGACCACTGCTCTACAGTATGTTTTAGAATATTTTTTGAGCTTTTTTTATTGTAAGCAATCTATAATAAAGTAAAAAAAACACAAATTAATATATTTTAGGGATGCACCGATACTAGTATCGGTATCGGTGCCGATATCGAGTATTTGGGCGAGTACGCGTACTTGCCCAAATGCTCCCAATGCCTTCCGGTATCAGGAAGCCAGGCGGATAGACATTATACGCTGCCCGGCTTCTTGATTGGCCGGTAAGCTGGCTACATGCTCCCTCCTCAGCAAGTACAATAACTCGCCTCCTGGCTTCCGGATTGTTCGGGAAGCCGGCCAATCGGGAAGCCGGGCGGTGAATCATTAATGCTCCCTGGCTTCTTTAAAGGTACTTCTGGTATCGGTACTCGGTATTAGCGAGTACTGAAAAGAAATACCGGTATTCGTACTCGATACCCCGAAAAACCGGTATCGGTGCAACCCTAATTTATATATAAATACAGTGTATATATATATAAATATATATATATATATATATACACACATACATACATATAGGTCTCCCAGTATCCTCTCCTATACATTTAGGAATTGCTGATCCGGGCTCCTGTGCAGGGTTTACTCCTCTCTCCACTGGCAATTTAGTCTCACCTGGAACCTGTAGTCAGAGCTCTCTGCCTGGGAATCAGACAAGTCCTGTCTGAGTGACCTGTATGGTTGGTGAAAACTTGCTTGGTGAAAACTTGCTAACAGTTTCTGTGGAGGCTGACAAGCGGTCGGCCTGCTCAGCCTGTTAGTTAGGAGCTATATCTTTTATATTTGAAGTTAGTGCCGGGGTACGGCCAGGTTTTATTTTGTTGATTTCTTGTGAACCCCTGTACAGCACCTGTGAATGCTCTTGTAAATATCACTAATAAACACTGCACTGTTTGCCACTACTCCCCTGGATTCGGTATCTGTGCCCAAGAGACTGCTTATTCCCAGGGGGCTTATGTACCAGCTACCGATAAAACCGCTCGGAGCGCCGCACGCCGGAGCAGCAGTGACGCTCGGCGAGGTAAGTAAGAAGACACCTGACGCTGACTCGAGTATAAGCCGAGAGGGGCACTTTTCACCCAAAAAAATGGGCTGAAAATCTCGGCTTATACTCGAGTATATACAGTATGTGCATTTTTTCGATTCAATTAAAAAAAATAATGAAAGAGAGGTTAAAAAAAGAAATAAAAATAAAAGCACAGGGGGGTAAGGAGTCGGAGTTATTTAGGGCTAAATAGGGTAATTAAAGGTTAATAAGGGGTTACAATTGCATAAGTTAAAAAAAGACACAAGTCCAGGCATGTTGGGATTTGTAGTTAAAGCACAGCTGGAGGGCCAGAGTTGCCGAACTTCCGTCCCAAGGCAATCGGATATTTCCTGGATCGTCCTGCCCAGCTCAGTGATGTCACTGATTGCCAAGAGCTGGGTCGGGACACTGGGCAGAGCATTGCAGGTTGCTAAGAGCTGAGCAGGGCAATGTGTATGGGCCTTACACATCTCCCCAAACAGCTCTTAGTAACCCGGGACACTCTGGCCAGAAAAGGGGCAGCATCCACACTGCAAACATTGTGCAGAAGAGCAGCCGTGCCTCTCTACCTGCCACCTTTCCGTCACATGACCTAAAAGAGATGCCGCCTGAGGTAATAGTCTCAGGTATCCCTCATTAACGGGGAGGGCCCTGGACTGCAAGCCTTTTCCAAAAAGGACATGTCCCCCATTATAAATAACTCATATTAAGAAGATATAAATGGAAATATTACTTTGGAAGCTTTAAAATATAAATAACACCCGGTCACTGTGCAGAATCTTTGTACGCATGTTGTAAAACAACAAGAGCAGCTACATACAAAGACGTACAGCTCCATAAACTAAAACACTGACAAAAAAAAAAAGGAAGCCCAAAACAAATTCCGTTGGCACCTTTATTAAAATAAGAGATCTCTTAGACTGCTAATCTTATGTTGTGTCTCAGGATCCTAATACAACATAAACTGCAATCACAGTAAATGTCATTAATATACATTAAACAGCGTGGTGCTGTCACAGCTCAGAGAACGAGTCCTTTTGAACTCAGTTGCCCTGATTACATTTTAGATTTGCTAAAAGGTATTGTAAATTTTTTTTCCGCATCTCATTTGGAAACGTTGTGTATCCTATAACATTAGGTTGTCACGTCCGAAAATTAAAACATGACAGCCATTGACCTTGAGGTAATAGGAATTTAAAACGTCTGAAGTCTACCATCTGTTTAAGGTACATAGCCGTCAAAGACGAACGTTTTACATTTAAACTGACTCGGGAGACAAAGCCTACTTCCTGAACGGCTCCGCTGCTCATTCTAACATTTGTCTTGTGCAGTTGGCTGTCTCGCTCCCCGAGTCCCTATAGTTACCTGTATAGTCATCCAAGGCCATTAAAACCATTGAGTCAACTCACTAACGCATGCTATAATGTCAACCTCATTCATTATTTGTGAAATGATTCAATCAAAACTGAAGTTTTTAATTAAAAAACATGTTATCCCATGGGTCAGGTTTATGTTATGGCATATGTGGTGCTTGCTGGTTATATTATTCACTTTTATGGCATATCTAAGCAAAGATCAGTTCACAAAACTATATTATTTAGATTGGTTTAGGTGTTTAAAGTGACACTAGATTTAGGAGTTGAATCTCAAAAATGCATGCAAGTCCCTTAACTCTGAACAACAATGTATCTTATTTGTGTATCTCTCGGCTGTAGATCCTCCAATCATCTCTGAATTGGTGCTGACACTGTCCTTCCTTCTGGAGGGGGGCTACTAATTTTCCCCATGGTTCCTGTGTGTGTTGTAAAGTAGTCACCGCTCCAAGCTCGCTCCCGGGATGGGCTACAATCTCATGTTTGGTTAGCTAATTTGCATTGAGATTGTAGTCCATCACAGGAGCGAGTTTGGAGCCTTGTCTACTTTACAACAAAATTAAGTCACTGTCCTTTGCTAACATCAATCTGTAGGTGAGGAATTACCTGTCCACAGCTGATTAGGTAACACAGAAGGAGCTTCTAAGGTGTTGAGGAGCTCAGGTTGGACCCGGGCTTATGCATACTAGGCTTTGCTACTTTGAACTCTGCGGAAATTAAGCTAGCCATACACGGCTCAAATTTCAGCTGTATCCTATGAAGTGGCCAAAATTCAAGCCGTGGATCTTCAGCCTCACTTAGCTTGACACAGAAAAATTGAAGGAGAAAGGGTGAAAAGTGTTGGCCAAACACTGCAGCTTTACAATAGTCAGCAGTAGAGATTTCCGCATGCATGCTGTTTAGGAAAGATGGGGGAGTCAAGTGGTCAGCTTTACATACATGGTATAGTAGTGATCTGTGGACTCTTTTTTTCATATACACTGCCTGTCCAAAAAAGTCACCACTTGGATTTCGCTAAGCAAATAGGTCAGAGCTTTCTATTAGGTCTTGGTTCATCAACATTATGTGCACTAAAAATGACTTCATACCTGAATATACTGAATGAACAGGTATTTCCATCAATGGATTGATTTTACCCTGATGCCATGGGCTGGGCATATTCCAAGATGACCCTGCCAGGATTCATCGGGCTCAAATTGTGAAAGAGTGGTTCAGGGAGCATGAGACATCATTTTCACATATTGATTGGCCACCACAGAGTCCAGACCTTAACCCCATTGAGAATCTTTGGGTTGTGCTGGAGAAGACTACACAGAGGTCCGACTCTCCCATCATCACTACAAGATCTTGGCAAAAAAAGAATGCAAAAAATTGTTGTGATATTACATAAATGTATCAAAATGATGCCATGAAGAATCCTTGCCGTAATTAAAGCTAAATGAGGTTGTAAGAAGCCTACCTCGTTACGTCCCGGGATCATGACTCGGGACCGCGCATGCGCACAACGGGCTGTAGCGTCTCCTCGCGGCGCACGTAGACCCTCGGCTCCTCCTCCTATTAGCGCAGGCGCACGAGGCTCCTTAAGACGGGGCCAAACGAATCTTCAGCGTCCGACTGTTTGCAACAGTGAACGCCGAAGATTCACACTCTGCAACCGCAGACCGCAGCAACCAGGGACCAGCACCTCGCAAACCCCACTCAGGGGGTAGCTCCAAGGCACATCAAGGGGGAAGTCTGAGTTTGCCAACCAGGACGGCTAGAGAGAGGACTACTGATGCTCACCATCATCAGCCATAGGAGATACCAGGAGTGTTCTTCCAACCGCAAGTATCCGTACTATCCGTACTTAAGCCGGGACTGTTAAATCTGTATTGTGTGACCAGGGGAATAACAGTATAACTTGCTTGTAGTCAAGTCCAGCTGACTGTCATTATAAGGAAGTCACTTGTCTCTCTTAGTATACGTCTACTGGGATTCCCTGTGCAGTACCGGGTCTCACCACAGTCTAACCCTGCAGAAGTTAACCCTCTCCCACCTATTTCCTTCAGTTGACATACACAACCTTTCAGTACGGTTTATATGATGTGAAAGGTCTTCTATATTTCTCTACGATACTAAAGTGAGTAATTGAGACCATCAACTGATCAAACCGCAAGTACCCTCTCCGCAGTTGTGATCCAAGGCTTGCGCTGCAGAGACGTTACAGAGGTCCAATGAAATATTAGAGAGTGTTTAATTCTTTTTTTGGAGAGGCTGTGTGTATGATTTCATTGATTTGTTTAAAGGGATATCCTGACAGGCCTGTCCAGACGTTTTGATATATGTGGTGGTGATGTTTTGGTGCTGCCTTGTACTTTTTAAGCAATATTCATTCTTGCAAATTGATACAAGGTAGATTTTATATCCAGTAATTGGAAGTAAAGGTGACTGTTTAAGCTTTCTTGAGTATATTTTATTCTTAAAGGAGAACTATGAGGTGAGTGATTTTCACTCATCCTTACAGATCGAGCCGACGTGTGACAATGAAACTGTCACACGTCGGCTCAATAGATCGGGAAGTGAGGGAACACATACCGTTGCTTGCTCACTTTCCGATCATCACTCTGTAGAGAGCCGTGACTTTCATTCACGGCTCCCTGCAGGGATTCCCCCCCACTCCGATCCTCCAGCGCTGACTGGCGGAACGGTCGGGGGAGGGGGCTGGTACAGCTGGCTCTGCCTCTAGATAGGCAGAGCCAGCTGTCACTCATGCAGCTGGGTGGATCTCGTCAGTAATGTCGGGATCCGTCCCGGCTGGGGCGGTCTCAGTATATCGCAAGCTACTGAGCTTTGGGTCACGGGAGGAGGTTAGTATATGTCCTACTGTGACCCTTAGGAGAACTATGGGGAAAACACTTACCCCATAGTTCTCCTTTAAGCTCACATTGAAGGCATTGGTCTTCTCCATATATGTGTTAAGGTGATGGGTAATCCTTGGATGGTGAAGGGGGTGTTTTATGCACTGGATTTAACACAATTAAATTATCCCTGGATGGTAACAATATTCCTTCCAATAAATCAAAACCAGACAGTGTTTCTAACCCTTCCTCCCCCGAGTCAGAAGTAGAACATAACTTCTGTGGGTGCTCCTTCTGTCCTTCAGTCTATTTCTCACTTGTCAGTCTAGTCTTTTTGTAAATAATTCCTCTTATATTTAGACATTTCAAAGCAAAAGTCAATGAAACGTCTACAGACAGAAAAACAAATAGAGTTGTCTAGGCCGGTTTAATCTACAAAGTGAGCCTTTCCCTTCTTGTATGTGTTCAAAGGAACAAATGGATTTATTTTTTTTGTGGTTTCTAAAATGTTTAACTGAATGTTTTATGTTTAATGATATCTATTAACAACATTATATCTGGATTAATTCAGACTGAAGTAATTTCGTTTAAAACAAATGTTTTATATTAAATAAGAAGAAAGAGAATAAAAAGAATTGCTCATGAGGGTTGAAAGCCATAAATAACTCAATGGTAGCAAGGGATACTTTTGGTCTTAAGAATAGTTTTTCATTTTCGAGCCTTTTCTTTATTGTTAGGAGCTGATAAAGAACACACCGCTTTCTTCATCTGGTTGTGCATGGCAGAGGGTCCTAGCTCCAGCAGCTTGCTCCAAGCATAGAGCAGCCTTTCTCAACCAGGTTTCCGTGGCGTCCTGGGGTGCCTTCTGGTTTCCTTAGGGGAGCCTAAAAATTTTCATGCAGTGTCATGCCTCTGATGTGAAAGAAGGGGACTCTGATGTGAAACAGGGGGACTCTGATGTAAAGGTGGGCTTCTTATTTGAATAGGGTCTCCTAGTGAGAGAAGGGACTCTGATGTGAAAGAGGTGGGCTCTGATGTAAAGGTCGGCTTCTTTGGCTGAACGGGAACACATTCCCCCAGACACACTCCAAAATTTTAAGGAAACCCTTCCCAGAAAAGTGAATATTGTTGCCACAAAGGGGGGACCAACTGTACATTAATGCCCATGGTTTTGTATTGGGGTGTCCAACAAGCTTGTATAGGCATGAGGACCAGGTCCCCACACATTTCTGGTCATATAGGGGTTGATAAAGTCAAATAGGCTGTTGACTTTGCAAGTTAATTTTCCCTTTAGCTCACTTTGCAAAGGATACCCAATTTGGGCTTGCACACGAGTGGATGATGCAAGTCAGCAGAGCTTCACCTCATTCACTAAGCTAAGGGAAGGAAGAAGCTGAAGGAGGAAAAGGACACATGAGATTACCTGGCCATATCCTAGACACACTCAAAGGTTTGCATGCAAAAATAAATGTAACATTTTAAAAAGGTGGGGGAAGGGAGAAGCCTTCGGTATACCGACCTTGCATAGTGAACATCCATTTTGCCCCAGGAAATGAGCCAAATAGTGTTAGATGATGGCGATCACATTTACATTTAATAATATCAGCCATTCTTAATGACAATACAACCACTGACCTATAATCTGAAGGTAGGCTGCAATGGCTTTATGTTGTTCCAACCTTTGAAACATCAGTTAAATGAAACGTCTCCTCACCGGCCTGACATCTAGACAGTCTGTAATGAGTTTTCCCCCCGGCCCGGCTCAGAGTATGTCAGAACGGAGATCCTCTGTGTGTGCAGATACACGTGTAAGGTCATTCCAAATTAACTGATGGAAAGTGCGAAGCAATGGAAATGCAAATTATACTTTCTTTTATTATTATCTGTCATATTCGCTGCTCCGTAGCCGGAGAATAGACAGTTATGGTGCAGGGAACTGTTTTAACTATTTTGCAGCTTCATGAGCATCTACATCAGGAGTTGGCAACCTCTGTACTCCAGATGTGGTGAAACTACAAGTCCCATGATGCATTGCAAGATGCTGATAGCTAGGCATGAAAAGGCTCCAAAAATTGTTTTGTTTCATTTCAGATCATTTCAATTTTGGGGGGGATTTCGGATCCAAAATTCGATTCAGTTCGTTATTATGAATTCGGATAGATTCAGATCTTTTGTTTTCGGTTTCGATCATTTCGGATGGAGTTCTCTCATTTAAAATGGACTTAGTTATTTGGCCATCTTGGTCGATACTGGTCATTTTAGTTCATACTGGTTATCTTAGTCCATACTGGTCAACTTAGTCCATACTGGTCAACTTAGTCCACACTGGCCAACTTAGTCCATACTGGCCAACTTAGTCCATACTGGTCAACTTAGTCCACACTGGCCAATCAACTTAGTCCATACTGGTCAACTTAGTCCACACTGGCCAACTTAGTCCATACTGGCCAACTTAGTCCATACTGGTCAACTTAGTCCACACTGGCCAATCAACTTAGTCCACACTGGCCAACTTAGTCCACACTGGCCAACTTAGTCCAGACTGGTCAACTTAGTCCACACTGGCCAAATTAGTCCATACTGGTCAACTTAGTCCAAACATTAAAATTTTTTATGACTTTAGTGACGCTTAAATACTTTGTTTCTTGATGAACAGCAATACTTGAAGATGTTTTTTTTTACTCTTATCACATTGTATCAACAGGTCTTTTCAGGGAACACGAATGCGGACGGTGTGGTGAACCACAGATTTCCCAATTCTATAAAAGCCAGATTCCTCAGATTTGTGCCGCTAGAGTGGAATACCAACGGGAGAATCGGGATGAGAGTGGAAGTCTACGGGTGTTCATATAGTAAGTAGGTTCATTTTCATGAATACTTCCATTATTGTCACAGCCTTGGCTGCAGAAAATGTCCTGATATAGTAAAGTGCACGTGCTGCTCGGAGAGGCATTGGTCACATGGTCTATGCCAGAAACCAGAGGATCACTGTATACAGGGCCGGATTTACTCTCTGCTGCCCCAAGGCCAGGTTCCTCAATGTGACCCCCTACCCACCAATCACCAGCAACCCCCCCCCAAAAATTTTTTTTTTTTTTACTTTATCACTTTCTTATGTCTTTAATGTTTATTTATTTTTTTACTTGTTTACATTTTTATTTAAATTATCATGTATTATTGTTTTATTTTTAATAATTTTTTATTTCATTATTTTACCTGCAGTCTCATTACAAGTGATCTTGGGGACATCACCGAGATCACTTGTAAATGAACGAGCAGCTTCTCCGCTCTACATTTAGCACTGCTTGCCCAAAGCAGGGCTGAATGTAGAAAACCACTATGCATTGGGGATTCCACACCCCTGCCGCCCCTCTGCTCCCTGCCGCCCCGAGGTCGGGCCTCGGTGGTCTTGTGAGAAATCTGGCCCTGACTGTATAAGCATTGCTGCTAATATGTTAACCT
>NW_017306427.1:1420869-1421484 GCF_000935625.1 Nanorana parkeri
CTCAGCTTTGAATACATGATCTGATAGAGGATACAATTTTGTAGACACAGAATTTTGTGGAACAAAGGTGCCGATTGCTTAGGATACACAGTGCTTTAGTAAAATGAATGTATTCCAGATCAGATTTACATCGACTTTACACAGCTTGGTTTTGCATTATTTACATTGTCACTAAACTGGTAACAAAAATTATTCACAGTGCCACAAAGTTGTCTGACAGAAGAGACTGGTGTTATAAATTGAAAAGATTTCTTCACAATATCTTCGTAGAAGCTTATTCTGCGTATGATGAAAGGTGTTTTATAGCTTTGCTTAAAAATCTAAAACAGTTTTTGCACCTCTAGAAAGAGAGAATTCTTTACTCAGAAGTGTGAAATTTTAAATAGGCATCAGAGAAAGACAATGCGTAATATATAAACATGCATCAGAGAAAGACAATGCGTAATATATAAACATGCACCAGAGAAAGACAATGCGTAATATATAAACATGCACCAGAGAAAGACAATGCGTAATATATAAACATGCACCAGAGAAAGACAATGCGTAATATATAAACATGCACCAGAGAAAGACAATGCGTAATATATAAACATGCACCAGAGAAAGACAATG
>NW_017306427.1:1423755-1428104 GCF_000935625.1 Nanorana parkeri
TTTTTTTTTTTTTTACTTTATCACTTTCTTATGTCTTTAATGTTTATTTATTTTTTTACTTGTTTACATTTTTATTTAAATTATCATGTATTATTGTTTTATTTTTAATAATTTTTTATTTCATTATTTTACCTGCAGTCTCATTACAAGTGATCTTGGGGACATCACCGAGATCACTTGTAAATGAACGAGCAGCTTCTCCGCTCTACATTTAGCACTGCTTGCCCAAAGCAGGGCTGAATGTAGAAAACCACTATGCATTGGGGATTCCACACCCCTGCCGCCCCTCTGCTCCCTGCCGCCCCGAGGTCGGAACAGAATTTTGTGGAACAAAGGTGCCGATTGCTTAGGATACACAGTGCTTTAGTAAAATGAATGTATTCCAGATCAGATTTACATCGACTTTACACAGCTTGGTTTTGCATTATTTACATTGTCACTAAACTGGTAACAAAAATTATTCACAGTGCCACAAAGTTGTCTGACAGAAGAGACTGGTGTTATAAATTGAAAAGATTTCTTCACAATATCTTCGTAGAAGCTTATTCTGCGTATGATGAAAGGTGTTTTATAGCTTTGCTTAAAAATCTAAAACAGTTTTTGCACCTCTAGAAAGAGAGAATTCTTTACTCAGAAGTGTGAAATTTTAAATAGGCATCAGAGAAAGACAATGCGTAATATATAAACATGCATCAGAGAAAGACAATGCGTAATATATAAACATGCACCAGAGAAAGACAATGCGTAATATATAAACATGCACCAGAGAAAGACAATGTGCAATGTATAAAAATAAACCATATAAAGACAATGGTCTATTCACGAAGCTGCCGAAGGATCTAGCCGTAGCTTCGGCCGATCCTTCGGCTAGCTTCGGCCCCAGGACCCCTTTGGTTCAGTAGAACCGAAGTGGTGCTGCATGGACTATTCACTATAGCCCGTACAGCTCCCGAACGTGGCTGAGCGGCTCAGTCGAGCCGAACGCATATGCATCGGCTCGGCTGAAACACGGAGCGATGTCAGAATAAAAAAATAAAAAAATCCCATTGAAAAGCATTGCTACATTACTATTGGCCATTTCAATATGCAATAGCCAATAGTAAACTAGCATTGTATCCACCCTCTGCTGCAGTTCTCCATCAGGTCCATCAGCAGAGGGCGGGTGCAATGCTAGTTTACTATTGGCTATTGCATATTGAATTTTTTTTCTTTTTTTCTATTCTGACATCGATCGTCTCAGAATAAAGAAAAAAAAAGACACATCGGTGTTTCGGCTATTCACTCATATATTAGAATATCATCTATTCTATAAGAATAGACCGAACAGCAGTGAGTAGCCTGCCGGAGGGTCGGCTCAGCCGATCCAGATGTTGGATCGGCTGAGTCGAACTCCTTCTGCACTTCCGGTCGGCCAAACATGCTGAGCATGTTCGGCCGCCCCGAAGCCATGTGAAGCAAGCTGATGTACGGCTGATTTCAGCCGTACCAGCCTGAAGTGAATAGCCGAACAGTGTTCGGCTCACTTCACTTGGGGTCTGTTGTTCACTCGGCTGCCCTTGGCAGCTTAGTGAATAGACCCCAATATATAATTCATTAAAATACACAATTTAAAGACAATATAGAATTCATTAAAAAAAACAATATAAAGACAATGTGCAATGTATAAAAAAAAAACACTGTATGAAGACAATTTATCATTAAACCCCATTTCGACCTTTGTAAGTGATTTGCATTTATTGTGGCAATGAAGAGGTGCAATCGATGATGTATATATGTGTACATTTTCATGACTCACATTTCTGGCTTCCTTACATGTTTTAATGGAATTTTTAGTTAGCTTGAGTCCTACAAAATTCCCTCCACAGGAAACTCAGTCTGACACCGGGGTCGGATTATACAGCAGCTGACCCTTTCCCTGTGAGTCATTTTGACAAGATCACTGCACACCAGCCCTGTCTATCCAGATCACAATACACTGTCTGAGGGGTACCATTATGAATACTAATCGACCGTCGCTCACTTACTTCTCAATCCTGTCACGGCAGAGAGCTGTGACAGGGGAGGGACTAGATTCCCCCCTCCCGGCTCCGATCCTCCAGCGCTGACTGGCGGAATGGACGGGGGAGGGTGGGAAAAGGAAAGTCACTCACGCAGCTGGGCGGATCCAGACATAATTGTCAATTGTCGGGATCCGCTTCAGCTGCGGCGTCTCAGTATACCGTGAGCTGTAGCTCGCGGTATACTGAACTTTGGGTGATGGGAGGACACTAGTTTGTGTCCTCCCGTTACCCTCAGGAGAACTATGGGGAAAAGCCCTGACCACATAGTTCTCCTTTAAACAACAGGCTTAAAAATGAATATTGTTGAATATGTAAAAAAAAACAAAAAACTTGATTCCATCTTCCGTCTATTAGAAGCATAATAATAATATGCAACATTTCCTATTTACCTTAAAAAAAAAATAAGAATAATTGCTGGATATTAAAGAAAATTAATTGTAATAATAATTAGTAGAGACATAAAATACCATAAAACCGCTTTACATTCCCTTTACATTAATGCTTTAAACTGATGATCACTTTTTATTTTGCTTTTCATAGCACAGCATATAAATCAGAGTTTACGGAGACATAAATATTTATACGTATCTTACAGGATGTTTGGCGTTCGTTATGTAGACGTTTTCTAGCCTTGATGCAACAGTCAGATTCGCAGGAGATAGCTCACTGATGTACACCAAGCTGCCACATAATGATGAATAAATGAAATGTATTTTCTTTTAGTAAATGCATCAGTGTCATTCCCGATGGTGGGATCAATGGGATGTGAAGCAGGTGGAGGTATTACCATCTGTACAGAGGATCGCTATGCGGGTTCATCATGTCTTCCGCTTATACACATCACACGGGGAAAGATTTCCACATTAGTGTGTAGGATGTTGAATTCCGGCTTTGATGCTTTAAAATATGAAAAGATGACATTATGGCACCGAGCTCCGTCATTATGTGCACTGTATAAACAGAAACCGAATATGTTTATGACCATCTAACCCTGCATACTTTCCTATTGTAAATTGTAGATTAGAGGGATACTATGATGCACATTCGCTAAGCACACAACTAAGCTATTTTAATCTTTACATAATAAAAAACATTTATAGAATGTGGACCTTTCAGGCTACTTTACACTTTACAAATCTGTTCATATAAATTGCTCCTATGTCACAATATACAGCAACTGTATTTGTATTTTTATTTTTCATATTAAATGTTTATTAAAGATTTTCAAAATATAACAAAAAAAGTACCCTAACTATGAACAACAATGTATCTTATTTGTGTATCACTCGGCTGTAGATCCTCCACTCATCTCTGAATTGGTGCCGACACTGTCCTTCCTTCTGGAGGGGGGCTACGTCTGTTCCCCATGGTCCCTGTGTGTGTTGTAAAGTAGTCACCGCTCTGGGCTTGCTCCCGGGATGGACTACAATCCCAATACAAAATAGTAAACTAAACATGAGATTGTAGTCCATCCCTGGAGTGAGCTTGGATCAGTGACTACTTTACCACATCCTTCATCCTTCTAGGGTGAAAAGCAGATGATGGCATTGTCAGGGGGAGTACTGTGATCCCTGTGTGAGTTGATAATACCGGGTGGTGTTACAATGACACATTACTTAGTATGCGTGCACATAACATGGGGAAATATATTACTTTATACATCCTTAATAATAATAATAATAATAATAATAATAATAATAATTATTATTATTATACAGGATTTATATAGCGCCAATAGTTTGCACAGCGCTTTACAATATAAGGAAGACATTACAATTACAATACAATGCAAGACAAGATGGTAAGGAGGGCCTGGCCCGTGAGAGCTTACAATCTAAAAGGGAGGGGCTGGTGATACATGAGGAGGTAGCTGTGTGGGGATCGGCTTTCCTGAAGAGATGAGTGTTTTAGGGATCACCTAACATCTTACATTGGTGGCTAGTGTAGAAGTGCCCCCTTTACACTGGTGGTCAATGTTGAAGTTAAAGCTTACGTTGTTGGTCAGTGAAGAACTGAATCATTACATTGGTAGTCAGTATAGAGTTGACCCCTCACCTTAGTGGCCAGGGTAGAAGTTGAACTGGTGGTCAATGTTGAAGTGACATCTTACATTGATGGTGAATGTATGGTGAATGGTGGTCTGTGATGGCAGGAGATTCATTTGCCATTGCTCTCTTCTCATGGAACCGCTAGCAACCTTCGGAAGAATCTTAAGGTTCCACAGAACCCTGGTGGAGAAAGGCAGATCTAAACGGTTCCAGCATGACATGGGGAGAGAGAGAAAGAGAG
>NW_017306427.1:1428204-1454611 GCF_000935625.1 Nanorana parkeri
ATGAGATGGGGAGAGAGAGAGAGAGAGAGAGAGAGAGAGAGAGAGAGAGAGAGGTGTAAAAAGAAAATATATAACATTTAAAAAATAAATAATAAAAAAAGAATAATTATAATTATTAATAATTATATAATAATAATGTTATATTAGAGAGAGAGAGAGAGTTAGTTTTTTTGTATGTTTAACACTGTTTTTAAAATATACTCTCCCCATTTTGTTAAACAAGTGGAGAAAAAAAAAATCCATTAGGCATTCAGTCTTCTGTCCCAGAAGGTGTCCTCACTCCCCTATATCTTAACATAGGAGCTTCTAGCCCCAGCATGACTGATTCTATAGAAATTCTGTGTATCTCTAACTAATCCATAGGGATCTCCCAGAATTCCCCACGCTGTCATAGTTAATGGGCTCATTCATTCAGCGGGAAGTGTTGCGGTTACATTGTTCAGACATTCGTGAGCAGCTTTGATTAGTACCCTTGCTCCCCAGGTTCTTTATTCTGAGCCAATGCATTCAGCTGCATGTTGCGTTGTGTTTGAAGTGGGAATCTTCTCATGCTATTGCCTGTTTGCAATAGCAAGCCGACGCATGTACACAATGGTCCCTCGGTGTCTTCGCTTTTCCTTAATGATGAAATAAATTGTGACTGTTCGTGTAGATTAAAAGTGATTCCCGGAATATAAAAGTAAAATGTGTCCGCAGAAGCAAAGAAAATCTTTCCATCACACATTACCGCACATATAGACAGTGTCAGGGAGAAGATTATGCGTCACTGGGAGGGTATCGTTATCATTTTCTATCTATAGTTGTAACCAATGCGGCTTCTCTTCTTTCACCTCAATGTTCAGTCGCTCGGGCTAATGTCAACTGGATTCTTAAAATTTACGCTGAAAACTCGTTTCCATCCGCCGTGACCTTCCTCCCAATGACAGGTTTTATATTCGATATTTATGTTCAGTTGTAGCGTCCGCTTACCTGCAATCAAAAATGACGCCATTCCCTTGAAATGTTTACTTGTTGTAATGGGCATTTTTTATCCAACCTGCCCTCTGGGCATTTCATATTGTTACTGAGTTACTTTTTGCCCCGGCCCAAGCCACTTGGTTTGAAGACAAATGACTTTATTCAAATATCTTTTTGCTTAGAGGGAGACTATGGCACACTATCAGTAAGTACATGGGTTTGATTTGTTTTGGTAACATTTACCTGAAGGTCATTTTTTTGACGAGCCTTTCACATTGTTTACTTGCTCGGTACCGTATTTGAATGACGGCATGCAAGAAAGTAATTTACCTCTTACTCCATTTTGTTATACTGAATCTGTATTCTTGAGGCTTTTACTGCTTAAAAGCTACAGTCTAGTTGTATCTTATAATTTGTTCTTATCAAGATAAGCTGTGTATGGCTGCATTCATGTAAGGATGATTTCAGGCCGCCTGAAAGGCCAAACACTATCCCATTTTTATGTTACCAAAGATGCATGTTTTTACAACATTTGTACGGAGGCACTGACATTTGTTAGGCACTACATCAGCAGTCTTTTTGTGATGCTCCTACTGCTACCCAATGCAAGAGGGACACACAAAAGAATCACCACTCCTCCACGGCTCAGGAGAGGAATGAGCCGGGTGGTTGCCGCTGGGAGCACGTCCTCGCTCCAATATGACCTTTTCTTCTGTTTGTATGGGTTCATTTCCAATCTTACTGGTAACCCATTCTGTCTAAGAAATAGAGGAGTGCAATCACCAGTGGAAGGATTACATTGTACTCGGTGGTGGTGGTGGTGGTGTGAGCAGCGGAAGGTCTGCAGGCTCTACATCTACCCCGTCTCTTAGCATCCTAGCAACAAAGTCCAAATCCCATTCGCACTGCCACGGTCTCAAAACCACAAGGTATATGTGGTGCCCAGGTGACCACACGGATGGCGCCGTGCAAAACTCTAATAGTAAATACACTAATAGTAATTAATCGGCACTGTGTGTGCCGGTGAATTACTTTTTACTCTTATCATCCTAGGACGCTTTGGCCATTGATGTCACTGGTTGCCAGAAACTTTGGCAGGACACCGACCAGAGCGTCCAAGGTTGTTAATAGCTGGGCGTGGACATGTATGGCCCTTACACATCTCCCTGCCTAGCTCTTTGGTACCTAGGCTGCTCTGGCCAGAAAGGGGGCAGCAGGCACACTGCAAACATTGTGCAGCAGAGCTGCCATGCTGTTGTGCTTGCCGCCCCCTCCACGTGGCCCAAAGTGATGCTGCCTGAGGCAATAGCGTCAAGTAGCCTCATAATAGAGACGGCCCCGATTGTACTCTATGGATTCTTAGATCTCAGGGTTACCAAGAGGTCAAAATCGCATCTGCAGTATAGGGGGGCCTCCCTCATTAGAAAAAACCTCAGCAATATTCTTTTTTTCTTCTGGTGGCATACAGACAAGAACAGACAAAAACTCCTCCTGATGAACCCAAAGGGCTATAAAATAATTAAAAATACTGTTTTTTAATTAGACTCTATAAAACCAACAATTTGTATAAAAGACAACCTTTCACCCAAAAAGAGGTTATCAATGGCTATGAGCCCTTTTTCAGCTGAAACCTGTTTGGAGGAACTTTGTTGTTTGTGATGCCAGACACCATACTCATAATTTGGTGTAAGCGGTATTACAATTGATTGGTTTTATAGTTTTTAAATGACAAATGGCATTTGGTAAATGGCTTCGTTTTTTTAAAGTAATTTCCCTGTGGGTATATTTAGTGAAGTTATTGTCTGGACACCACCAGCATAGAAAAATATATCGCCAGGGTAATTTATAACGAGGACGGTTCTCCTATACTGCCGACGTGCTTTTGACCTCCTGGCTACTCTGAGCTCTAAGAATCTGGTGAGAACAATACAATCTCTCTAGTGTTGGATGCACTCCTCATTTTGGCGCAATGGGTTACCACTACCAGTAAGTTCGGAAAAACACAGCCGCTAAGGAAATGTATATGTTAGGCACCACCAGATGTCAATCTTGGATAAGAAATAACTCAACATTGAATTCAATCAACAATTATATGGCTGAATGACATTATTTAGCTGAACATAGAAAGATAACATTCTTGATATGCACAACGTTGTTGGGTGCTTAGTGGGTTGTCTAAGTACTAATCCATTCCATATGGGAAGATTTTTAGATAAGAGATTTGCATTGTATTTTATTTTTTATTGTGGCAGCTCAGTACATATGTTTGTTCTACAGTATATATGCTCTACACGTGTGTATTATTAATACATCTTTTTGTTATACATACATAAAGAAGTACATTCACTCATACTGCTTAAAGCAGAACTAAGGAGTGTTTGTATGTATGTATGTAAGTAAATATATATATTATACACTCTTTAGTTCTATATACAGTATAATATAGAATATATATATATGTATATATATTTTTTTAATATATTTAAATATATAATTTAGCTAAATATATAATTTAGCTATTTCTATATCTTTTCTAAATCTGTTCATCTGTTCATCAGTGTTAGTGATAGAGGTGCTGAGGACTATTCTACAATAGCACAGAACAAACCTGCAGTTTTGCAGGATAAATAAGCTATGGCATTTTTTTATTTTTTTTTGTCCTCTTTTCTGGTTCCTTTCAAGGGCCCCTATGCTATTACATGACACAGTAGTGCATGAATGCACACAGGCAGTCGTTGTAAAGAGGCTACAGGGGATATGCAGCACATGCAAACAGAAACCAGAAATAGAGAAAACAGTGCAAGAAATGTACAAATATAAATTGATAAAACAAAGTTTGAAATTAAAAAAAAAAGAGAGACATGGGGGAATAAGTAAAGTTTGCTTCTTTCCCCCCAACCCCACCTTGGCTGTTTAAAAAAAAAAGTTGAGTTTGCCAGAGACTTAAAAGAAGCTTTGCAAAGGCAAGGACTTCAGTTTGGAGTGCAAAGAATGACATAGACATAAACAACGTCCATATGGTGGAGTCAATTGAGGGAGCCGACCAAGTCTGCTCATTTTTTCCAAACCTGTAACTTATGAGAGGCCGACATATGTTACCATGTACGCACCTGTTGTGCCAAGCCTTTAAGGGGCCCTTTAAGGCGGTTTACCCAGATGGACCTTTGCAGAACTTGTGCAGTTACAGAATCATCATCATTCTCTTTCACCGAGAAAATCTGTTGCAACTCTAGAGCTACAGGAACAAAAACAACAACAATCAATGGCGACTTCTTTGTGACAGCAGTGACAATTATGTTTTTTAAAAAAAACAAAACACTCAATCAGTTCAGCCATCGTACCTGTATACCTGTATACCCTCTACGGACCAGAGCAATTTTTGTAGATCCTCCAATCATCTCTGAATTGGTGCTGACACTGTCCTTCCTTCTGGAGGGGGGCTACTTGTGTTCCCCATGGTCCCTGTGTGTGTTGTGAATAGTCACCGCTCCAAGCTCACTCTCGTGATGGACTACAATCTCACATTTAATTTACTAATGTGTATTGAGCTTGTAGTCCATCCCGGGAGCGAGCTTGGTGCGGTGATTACTTTACAACACACACAGGGACCATGGGGAACAAAAGTAGTCACCCTCCAGAAGGAAGGACAGTGTCAGCACCAATTCAGAGATGATTGGAGGATCTACAGCCGAGTCATACACTAATAAGATACATTGGTGTTCATAGTTGAGGTACCTGAATGTATTTTTAAGATTTAATTCCTGAGTTTAGTGTCACTTTAATTCACAAAGGACGAATAGGCATACAGTTTTTCTGTACAAATAGCTATGCAAATGTTTCATAGATAGACCCGTAGTTGTTCTAAAACTAACAAAAGTTTGTCTAGAAAATGTTGTTATTTTGTTATTTTTTTGTCTTTGTTTACTGTTGAAACTTTCATTTTTGCAACAATATTGACAAATAAAATCCCTCTTTGTCCCCCCAAAAAACAATATATAAATGTCACTTAGGTGTAAGTTAAGACAACGTTATTGCTAAAACAATAGCTGCAATGTAAAAATTACTCTGGTCCATAAGATCTTTGCAAGTGTAGAACCTGAAGTAGTTAATGATAGGTCCTCTTTAACCAAAGTGCTTCTTATTACAGTAAACTCTCAGTTATCCGGTATTCAACGAACCAGGAAAAAAAAATGCCCTGTGTAGTCACTGTTCCGCGGCATGTATTATCCTGGAAATGATTGTGGGTCTATTTGTCTTAATTTGCTTTTGATTACTGCATTTCAATATTAATATGAAGTCAATACAGAGTTTATGTTATGGTATAGTATAGGGGTATAGCATGGGGTATAGTATGGGGTATAGTTTAGGGTATATCATGGGGTATAGCATGGGGTATAGTATGGTTTGTAGAATGTGGTGTAGTATAGTATGGGGTATAGTATAGGGTATAGTAAGGGGTATAGTATGGGTTATAGTATGGGGTGTAGTATGGGGTATAGTATGGGGTGTAGTATGGGGTGTAGTATGGGGTATAGTATGGGGTGTAGTGTGGGGTATAGTGTGGAGTATAGTATGAGGTATAGGATGGGGTATAGTATGGGGTATAGTAAGGGGTATAGTATGGGTTATAGTATGGGGTGTAGTATGGGGTATAGTATGGGGTATAGTATGGGGTATAGTATGGGGTATAGTATGGGTTATAGTATGGGGTATAGTATGGGGTATAGTATGGGGTATAGTATGGGGTATAGTATGCGGTGTAGTATGGGGTGTAGTATGGGGGTATGGCATTAGTTAGACCTATTTTTAATAGTAATTCTCAAGCAACCAGAAACTACATTTATCTGGAATCTGCCAATCCCTGTGGATGCCAGATAATGGGGAGTTTACTGTACTTCACAAATGTTGCCAAGTTATGCCCAAAACTACAAACTTGGAAACCTTTTTGCTGAAGTAAGCTGTAATACTTTGTGATGGGCTGCAAGTGTCTTATTGGGCAGCCACTATTTTGTTGAACTTGTATGGCAGTTTAAACTCCCTGAGGTTTAATAGTATGATTTATTTAGAAATGTGAAGCCATCTCCTCTGCCATTACTGTACTGTGCCCTGGGCAAACATAACCAGCAAGGGCAAATAATGTAATTCCAATGAGTCATACTTTAAAGGAATCACCAGGGGGATTCAATTCAGGGGAAGTAGACAATGTCAGCCCAATATTGTCTGTAATGATGCTACTTGTGTTGACGCCAATAGCAAGCAATATTATCATTGACCTTCCTTGTTTGCTTACACGAGTGCCTGTCAATTACCTCTTTGTCTCCTCTCTAGAATCTGATGTGGCGGACTTTGATGGCAGAAGCTCGCTCCTCTACAGGTTCAATCAGAAACTGATGACCACATATAAAGATGTCATCTCCCTGAAGTTCAAGAGCATGCAGAGTGATGGAGTATTATTTCACGGAGAAGGACAACGCGGGGATTATATAACGCTGGAGCTACAGAAAGGGAGATTGTCTCTCTCCATTAACCTGGGTATGCACTTTTTCCCAATTAATTTGTTTGCTAAAATTACTATTCCAGTTTTTTTTATGATCATCATCAGTACAGATAATTTAAAAGGAGACATTTAGACATCAAAAAAGGGAAAAAAGAGAAAATCTAATATTGGGCTATGTAGAAATCATTAGATATAGCCAGCTCAGGTTTTGTGCAAATTTCGACCTTCCTTTTGAAAATTGGACCTATCATCCCTACCGTTCAGTATAAATCTTGGGGTGTAGGATTAGGTGAGGAAGGATTGGGAGGCCGGATAAGACGATGTAGGATTAGCAGGTAGGATTAGGTGAGGAAGGATTGGGAGATAGGATTAGGTGAGATAGGATTGGGAGGTAGGATTAGGTGAGGTAGGATTGGAAGGTAGGATAAGGCGATGTAGGATTGGGAGGTAGGATTAGGTGAAATAGGATTGGGAGGTAAGATTAGGTGAGGAAGAATTGGGAGATAGGATTAGGTGAGGTAGGATTGGGAGGTAGGGTAAGGTGAGGTAGGATTAGGCGAGGTAGGATTAGGAGGTAGGATATGATGAGGTAGGATATGATGAGGTAGGATTAGGAGGTATGTTTAGGCGAGGTAGGATATGGTGAGGTAAGATTAGGAGGTAGGATATGGTGAGGTAGGACATGGTGATGTAGGATTGGGAGGTAGGATTAGGTGACGTAGGATTGAGAGGTATGATAAGGCAAGGTAGGATATAGTGAGGTAGGATATGGTGAGGTAGGACAAGGTGAGGTAGGATTGGGAGCTAGGATTAGGTGACGTAGGATTGAGAGGTATGATAAGGCAAGGTAGGATTAGGAGGTAGGATTAGATGACGTAGGATTGAGAGGTATGATAAGGCAAGATAGGATTAGGAGGTAGGATATGGTGAGGTAGGATTGCGAGGTAGAAATAGGCGAGGTAGGATTTGGAGATCACGGATTCCCTTCAGCACATGCGAAGAAACAAGAAACAGAGTGCCGCCTCCATGTGTAGAATAATTTATTAATGGATACAAAAACATTTAAAATATACTCACAAGTGTATGTAGAAGATCGCTTTCTGACACATAATTAAATTGTCAGATTTTCAAGAAGGAATTGACACTTGTGGCAAACACGGCAATCATCAGTGTCTCTCCTGACTTCTCTCACCACTATATGCCTTGGTTGGTTAAGGTCATAGTTCTCTTTTAACCGCTGCCTGTGCTCAGAATGAGATTTAGGAATGCTATGCCTGTTAGGCATTGGGGAGGAGGTAAGGGAGGACAAATAGGGGATTGGAGTTAAGTGGGAGATAAGATCAAGAAAATGGGAGTCTTGAAGAAACAGGGCAAGGAAGGGATATTAGGCAGGTAAAAGGAAAGGGTGGCCAAGGTGGGTGAAAGGTAGAAATTGCTGAGCAGTGGGGGGGCCCTACTGCATCTTGACCATCACCTCGCCAATCACCAACTAGAAAGCTCTGACATGTGTAAGCAAAGCCCTGCAGCTCTTTCAAGAAGGCCGTCTCCTCAAGAAGGCACAGTATGTCATGGTATGTTAATAAAAGGGAACAAATAGGCTTCAAAGAGACCTGGTGACTTGTCCTCTGTCCTCTGCTTGCCTTTTTTGGCCACACCTTTCACAGTATGGGTCCCCTTTAAAATTGCTGATATGTATGTGTCCCAAGCCTCTGCCTCTTTTTTCCACATTCCATCTGAAAATGGAGAACCTTTACAAAGGTTTACTTTACCTCCTTCTCTGCTCTCCATTTCGAAATAATGTGAAACTTGAAATGAGTCATTTTTTTATTTTTATCATGGAGGATCTTTAGATAGTTTGGTGTACTAAAAAGCAAATCATCACGTCTTTAATGTTTTCTACCTTGCTTTAAATGATGGAAATGAAAGGAAGCTTACCTCCATAGCATGACAGCGGTACCTTTAACTTTCTGTTCCCCTTCTGTCTCGCAGTTTGGTAAACCTATGTGTGGGGGAAAACTGCAGCAACGACAACTTAAAAGTCATTTTCAACTTATGCAGCACATTACCGCTGCCGTCCCATTTTCCAATATCAGCCACACATTGTTATTTCTTTTCTGTTTTTTCCTATCTTGTTTTCTTCTTTTATTAAAGTATACATCAGCTGAGCTTTATGAATCAGAGCTAGAATCTATCAGCAAACAAAACAAAAAGGGAAAATGCATCCACAGCTGCCACAAACAACTACGTTTTCTCTTTCTTGTGATTAAATTGATTCTCAAGGATAGAAAAGCGAGAAGGGATCTGACCAATTCAAAAACTGAAGAGGGGCACAATTCTAGAGTAATGTTGTCAGACTGATTCATCTAATTTTGTCATCTAATTTTTAAACTTTAAAGAGGACCTGTGGGGCGTGGCTTGGCGACTCATGTGAGCGGACGCGGCTGAGAGAGCTCCGGCACGAGATCCTGATAATATCCTCTACATCTTCACTAATACAGCCTGATAGACACCTACGTACCTTCCTTGTATACA
Source organism: Nanorana parkeri (assembly GCF_000935625.1). Lineage (NCBI taxonomy): Eukaryota > Metazoa > Chordata > Amphibia > Anura > Dicroglossidae > Nanorana > Nanorana parkeri. Next base: position 1,437,191 of record NW_017306427.1, read on the forward strand.
CCGGACCCCTCGGGACTCACGGGTACCGCTCGGTCATTCTCCGATTTTTCGGGATACCCGTGTTGGCTTCCCAAGAAGATCTTTAGAGGATTAAATTCGCTCTTTAGGGAACTCATTTGGAAGAATAGACCCCAAAGAGGACCTGTACTGTGGAAGCTGAGGGCAAAAGACTAGTCACCAGTATTGCCTGTGGTCTCCCTGTTGCTGATGTTTCCCCATTACTAACTCACCATGCCTTGTTTTGCACTGTGTCTCTGTGTGGAGGTGTCCTTCTTGGTGGAGGCAGGGGTTTGATTTCTCATGTCAGATTTGTCCCCTGATAACAGGTTGGTTAATAATAATAATAAAACAACAGGAGAGGTGTAGGAAGTATAAATAAAACAAAAGCAGGGAGATCCTAGCACAGCATCTCATCAGGTACAGCTTCCTCTCCAGTAAGGAGAACAGTGAGCTCCAAGTCTCCTGAAACGAGAGCTCGGGGGCAGCAGTTACTTAGATGATCTGACACTGCAAATATACAGCTATGAGGCTCTAGGCCAACCTTTTTCAACCAGGGAGCAGCAGTACTCTGGGATGCCTTCTGGCTGTGTTGCGGGTGCCTTCAAATTCTCAAATTGCCATACATTCCAGTGATGCAGATGAGCTGGCCACCGGTATGACACTAATTCAGGGAGGGCAGCATCCAAAACCTCCCCAAGCATTGTAATAAGAGACAGAAGTCCAGCTCCATCTAGACCAGTGGTTCTCAACCTGTGTAACATCAGGACCCACATTTGTCCTTGATCATTAAGTCGCGACCCAAGTCGAACTTCTGTGGAACGCACGGCAGTGTGGGCTGCTGTGCTGTGATGGAGCTCAATCCATATGTGCATTGCTTGTACAGCTCCCTTGCGTGCCCTGTAGAGGTGCTGGGAGCCAGAATGTGACATCACTCCGGTCCAGGCACCTCTACAGGACATTCAAGGGAGCTATAAGCATTACACGCATGGATGGAGCTCACTCGCGTCCATACCCTTAGCCCACCCCACCTCAAGTCAACACTCGGAGCCGGGCAGCATATTTTGAATGGCTGCTCAGTGTAAGAATGGACAGTGCTGGGCTAGGTGGGGGCAGAGGAACCTCTCACGTAGAAAAGTGGAAGGCATGCGACGACCCACAGAACATGGGGTCGCGACCCACTTTTGGGTCCCGACCCACCAGTTGAGAACCAAGGATCTAGACTATCTCCAGGTCCTCACACTCTGTTGTGACGATTATAAAGGTACAACTCTGAGATTAAGGGGGGCTTCTGATGTGAAGGGGGGACTCTGATGAGAAAGGTACAATGCAGCACAAAGTCACTCAGACTCCAATAAGTCAATGTTCTTTATTGACAAAAGATATGTCACACTGTATAGCGACGTTTCCAAACCATATAGGTCCCTTCTTCAGGAAACAAAGGCACTTTGTTTGCATTAAGAAGGGACCTATACGGTTCAGAAACGTCGCTATACAGTGTGACATATCTTTTGTCAATAAAGAACATTGACAGAAATCCTTATTGGAGTGCGAGTGACTTTCTGCTACAATGTACTGATCTGCAGAGGCATCTGCTGTCATCTCATCACAACTCATTATTATTAAAGAGTCTGCCCATCAATTTCAAAGTTGGCACAGGAGGCCGGAATATCTGGTGCCATAAACTTGACCTTCACTGGAAAAAGGTTTAAATTTGCACATACATTCGGCCGACTATCAGGATCTTCTGATAATTTCTTCATGCCATTTTCAAACCAAGATGGTCGGCCAGATGGTTCTACTCTGCCTTTCCTAGATGTGCGAGCAACTACCTATATTACATCTCATGCCCGCTGTTTCCTTCCAGGTGATGCCAAGCTGCGTTTCGGGAATACTCACACCCTGGTGACCTTGGGAAGCCTCTTGGATGATCAGCACTGGCATTCTGTTTTGATTGACCGATTCAACAAACAGGTCAACTTCACGGTGGACAAATACACCCAACACTTCCGCACCAAGGGCGAGTCCGATGACTTAGACATCGATTATGAGGTGCGTTTTGCCGTGTTATCTCAGAATATTGCTATTGGACCTGAGCTACAACATATGATCTGGGGTAAAATGGAAATTTTCTAGGAAATATAATGAGCGCAGAGAACCTTTGATCATTTGAAGGTTGTGTCCTTTTGGTGAGCGCCTTTCCATATGGAAACTTGAATATTAGAAATTGCAACACATATAACAATCTGTCTCTTGATTAATAAAGTCTGTGTCTAAAAGTGAAACCAACTCCGATTTATGTTGACACAACAATTTTCAACTCCCTTCCAGTATGATATTCCAACCAATGTGTATGCTGCACTCAATGCGACTCGTGGTTTCTCCACCCATATGGAAACGCGCTCACCAAAAGGGAACAACCTTTAAATGATAAAAGGTCCTCTGCTCTCATTTCTCCAAATATCTTGAAACTGCCTTGTGTTCATAGACATCGCTTCCAGTATCATACAGGATGTGACCTGTTGTGCTATGCAGTAAAGCCCAATATGACGCCTTGTCTATGGATAACGCCCCCAGTATTACACAGCACATGACCCATATAATGTCTTTATGATTTTTATTGGTAACACTGTGAACTTTGCACCAGCTGTGTCTCTGCACTTCGCTGTTTTAAAGGAGAACTATGAGGTGAGTGCTTTTCACTCACCTCATAGTTCTAGCCGACCTGTGACAATGAGACTGTCACAGGTCGGCTCAGTAGATCGGGAGGTGAGCGAACACATACCGGCGTTCACTCACCTCTCGATCCTGTCACGGCTCTCTGCCGTGACAGGGGAGGGGCTGGATTCCCCCCTCCCCCCTCCGATCCGCCCCCGCTGACTGGCGGAACGGACGGGGGAGGGGGCGGGTACAGCTGGCTCTGCCTCTACATAGGCAGAGCCAGCTGTCAGTCACGCAGCTGTGCGGATCCCGGCACAATTGTCGGGATCCGCTTCAGCTGCGGCGTCTCAGTATATAGTGAGCTGTAGCTCGCGGTATACTGAGCCTAGGGTGACGGGAGGACGCTAGTTTGTGTCCTCCCGTTACCCTAAGGAGAACTATGCGGAAAATACTTAACCCCATAGTTCTGCTTTAATTGTTAATGTTGACATTCTCTTTTGGCAGCGCTGGTTACACATTGGGGGGTCATTTATCAAAACTGGAGCAGACAGAATGTGGAGCAGTTGTGCATGACAACCAATCAGCTTCTCTATTCAGTTGGTTCAAGTTAAGAGTTGAAAATGAAAGAGAGAAGCTGATTGGTTGCTGTGCACAACTGCTCCCGATTTTTTTCTGCTCCAGTTTTGATGAATTCCCCTTATGTCATTTAATATTTATTTTAAATGTTTGTTCACAACTTCTGTAGAGCGGTCATAAGATTTAATATTTTGATGGTGCAGATAATGTTTTCATACATTGTATTGGAAAACTTCCTTTTGTTACTGCACTACTGTACAGCAGACATGGTTGATATGCCCTGTGCAGGTAGCATGCTGGAGATCTAGGGGTTGATTTACTAAAGGCAAATAGCGCAGTGGCCTATTGGGTAGTACTTCTGCTTTGCAGCACTGGGTTTCCGGGTTTGAATCTACATTCCAGTAAGTTAAATGGCTCCTGTCTAGACTGGCCCTAATATGTTTGTGCAATAGGGATCTTAGATTGTAAGCTCCGCGGGGGGCAGGGGAAAATGTAAACGTGCTGCATAGACTATTAGTGCTATATATAAATACCTGTAATAAAAAAAAGTCAGTTCACTTTTCAAGGAAGTTGGTACTTTGCAGGGGAGGTTGCAAAGAACACCCAATGAGAAACCTGGTAAACAAAAAATATATATATATATATATATACTGTTGGGCCGCCTCGTGACTCCACGAGATGGTGAAAGTTGATGCGAGGAATCTGACACGGCACACGGCACTGTTGCCCTTCTGTTGTCTTGTACCAGTCTTGCCCCTCCCCCGTTCTGCCCTAACATTGACTAGTCGCTGACGGCCACAATCCGCACGTTCAGACCCAGATTTTCGGCTGACAGTCCGGTCTTTAAACACTTTAACAATGAGCCCCTCTGGAACATTTAACCAATTCTGCTGTTTTGCTGATACTCGCTCCATGGCTCCGAGCGCCAACAATCATCCCACGTTCAATGGATGTTAAATCGCGTTGTTTCCCCGTATCTTCAGAAACAAATCACTTCTACTGTCGTGGTAAACAACCTGCTTCCCTATTTATAATGGTCTAGCCCTCCAGCAACTTCAGCGCCAAATTATAGCTAATTTGCCTACAAACGTCAGGTGGTCATAATAAACTGGCCACTCAGTGTATATGCTACAGTCAAATATTGTCCTCATACAAGAGTCGTGTATTCTTCCTTGGTGAGATTTGTGTATTTCTTCCAGATCTGTGCAGTAATCCAGTGTGAGACTTGGAGCTTCCTGTAATAAAGACCGCTCACTGATGCTCTCTCTCCTTGTGCAGGATGACTGGTCTTGTCTTCGACCTCCTGTAATAAAGACCGCCCAGTGCTGCTCTCTCTCCTTGTGCAGGGTGACTGGTCTTGTCTCTGCTCCCTCCTGCAATAAAGACCGCTCACTGCTGCTCTCTCTCTTTTTGTGCAGAGTGACTGGTATTGTCTCCGCCCCCTCCTGTAATAAAGACTGGTCACTGCTGCTCACTCTTCTTGTGCAGGGTGACTGGTCTTGTCTCCGCCTCCTCATGTAATAAAGACCGCTCACTGCTGCTCTCTCTTTTTGTGCAGGGTGAGTTGTCTTGTCTCCGCCCCCTTCCTGTAATAAAGTCCGCTCACTGCTGCTCTCTCTTTTTGTGCAGGGTGAGTTGTCTTGTCTCCGCCCCCTTCCTGTAATAAAGTCCGCTCACTGCTGCTCTCTCTCCTGGTGCAAGGGGACTGGTCCTGTCACCTCCCCCTCAAGTAGTGGTTGGTGCCTGCTGGGCCCCTCCCACAGCTCTTCTTTTTGCGCAGGCTATATACAGCACAGTGATGATGTCACTGCTATTTTTTACAATGTAATATTTGGGTTTTCAAATGCATTTGGTGCACACAAAGTGGATCTATATACTTTTGTGAAACTATTTTGTGATACTATTGAGAAACCTATTTACATGAAAGTTTTTTTTAGCCTGGTGGTTATGTCTCCAAAACCAAAAATCAAAGTCAAGTGATGGGTTTAATTTCAGCTCTTGATGTATCTTCGACATGGACATGAACTCTGGCCTGTACAAGTCTCACAGCATGATTTTATACCCTGGGTAATATTGGGAAGCAGTGCAGTCCGGCGTCATTAGTATTTTGTTTGCAGCGATAAATTTCTAATTAAGTCCCACGCCATCCCCGGCCCGCTAAACATTACGGCTGCAGTTTAATTTGTGTCTCGGGGGCCTTTTGACGGACGATAAAATAGAAGAAAAATATCTGCTGTTATTGCTATTTATTAGGCAATTAGAATTATGACATAACGACCAAAATTGTGCAGCAAATTCGGAGCTCAGAAATTAGTTTAATTAGTACATGTGGCCGGTTTGGAAATATGGGGCCGGCGTTGGACTTGACAAAGGCTTATCTATCATGGCACTCTAAATACGAACATTTGGGAATTGATATATACGAATATTACCAGCTAAGTGCTCTACAGCATCAAGTCATCTAATTGTACAAAATGGACACTCATTTTCAAAAGTGAACTCCAGGCAGACGGAAATACCGGGTTTCCCCGAAAATAAGACACTGTCCTATATTTTTTTGGGCTCAAAAAACCCACTAGGTCTTATATTTGGGATATTTTTTTTTTTTAATGTACAACAATCCACACTTATTCATGTAGAAAAGTCTACATGTATTCATGTACACAAATATGGCTATCAGGGCAATCGGGGGTGCCGTACCTTTCCAAGAGCAATTTGCTAACCAATCGCTGGCCAGAATGAGCGAAGCGCACTTTTACTATCGATTCCTCACAGGCGGAGTGCATTTGGTATCACTCCGCCTGTGACCGGAGCCGGCGCTATAGAGGAGGCATGCGGCTCTGCTCCCTCCGCTGCCACCTTGCTTCCTCTAGCTCTGGCTTCGTTGGCAGCGCTGATTCTCTCCCGCGGCTCTTCAAGTCCCCCCTTATGCCACCACCAGCCCTGGGAGTGGTCACAACTAGGTCTTATTTTCGGGGTAGGTCATATATTTTAGCAATTCCCAAAAATAGTACTAGGTCTTATTTTCGGGGAAACAGGGTATACAGATAGAATGCATACACTATATTGCCAAAAGTATTGGGACGCCTTTACATGCACATGAACTTTAATGGCATCCCAGTCTTAGTCCGTAGGGTTCAGTAGTGGGTTGGCTCCGCCCTTTGCCGCTATAACAGCTTCAACTCTTCTGGGAAGGCGTCCACAAGGTTTAGGAGTGTGTCTATGGGAATGTTGGACCATTTGTGAGGTCAGGTACTGATGTTGGACGAGAAGGCCGGGCTCACAGTCTCCACTCTAATTCATCCCAAAGGTGTCACCCCTCCAATGGTCGCATCCACCCGGGTGACACCATTGGAGGGGTGACACCAAAATGACTGACAGTCATTTTGGTGTCACCCCCTCTAAAAAGTCGGGCACTCGGTCACGGACCAAGAGCCCGACAGTGTCAGGAGAGAGGAGGGGACCCGACGGCATACCTCATCCCGCCGGGTGAGCGTCCCCTCCTCTCTCTGCCGACGTCCACCACCAAGATGGCCACCGGCAGGCGTCAATAAGACGACCGCGCATGCGCGATGACGTCACAGCGGGGTGTCATCCGGTCTCTGCTCCGGGTGTCACTCAGCCTCGGCACGCCCCTGCCTATAACGCATTTAGCCGTTTTAAACACAAAGGTTAATTGAGCTATGGCATTTGGCGCTCTCTCATTTGACCTACCTGCATGCAGATTTCACCCCCATGTTATATAAAGGTGGCGAGTAGGAGGAGTTCAGTAGTCCTGCCCTAGGGTGACAACCCTGCTCCTAGGGTGATTTTCACTCACCTCGTAGTTCTCCTTTAAGCATCCTTCCAAAACAAAATATTTTCTCGCCCTTTTTTTTTTTTCTAGCAATAAAAAGAAAAACTTGATTGACTTTAACTAATAAATCTGCCTAACATTTGGCGGAGGAGCGGCGTCACACTGTAATGCCGGCTAGCATTTCACAATTCTCCGCGCAATAAAGAACATAAGATGTTGGAAAGTTTATAGCGCATTAAACTAATAACACAGCCACCAACCATCCAGCCAGCCAACCCATCCCGGCTGTATTTGTGGTTTCGACTTTTATCAGCGGCGTAAAAAAGGGCATAAAATCAGTGAGTTTTATTTTGCATCGACCTTTGCGCATTTCGGTGGCGCGTGAATGAATGCCGATTTATTTATTTTTGTTATATTTTCAACCTGCGGGCAATTATAGCCAGAGGAAGAGGAATTGGTAATTGTGTGATGGAAATGCATTAGCGGTGCTATGTGAATATCCACTCAAATGTAAAAAAAACCACAAAAAATAAGCAATAACAAAGTAATTCTCTATAGATTCACCAATAAATTGTTACATTTAAAGCTGATTTCTGGGTGCAAAAACCTTCATTTAAAGATATCCTTTAAAAAGGTTGATGAGGCTAGTGGATATTTAAGGGGTTATTCACAGCCGAGTGAATAACCGAGCCCCAGTTTGGCTATTCACTACTTAGCTGTACATTAGCTGAAAGCAGCCGTACATCGGCTGCCTTTGGCTGAGACAAAGTGCAAAAGGTCTTCGACTCAGCTAATCCAACATCTGGATCGGCTGAGCCAAGGCTCCAGCAGCTCGCTCTCTGCCGTTCGCCCCTATTCACATAAGGGCCTGACGGCATTCGGCTCGGCTATTCTGCAATAGCAATTCAAAACAAAAAGAGTTTTTAAAAAAAGTTGATTTTTTTTTCAAATGTAAATAAACGTTCAAAAAAATTGGGTGGAGCTAGCAGTGACAGCTAGCTCCGCATAAACTGTTTCTTATTGGTCGGGACCTGCTAGAGTCTTCTAGCAGGTCCCGGCAGATTAATAACAACTGGGCGGAGCCGGACGTGATGTCACGGCCGTCTCCATCCAGTTTTTATTGTTTAATGAGAGTTCAGGGTCCCCAGGTCATTTGGGGTCTCTGATCTCTCATTACAACTGGGTGGAGCCAGCAGTGAGATCAAATCTGGCTCCGTCCAGCTGTCATATGCCTTCGGCTTGGCTGAGCCGCTTGGCCGCCTTTGGGTGCTGTACGGGTTTTAGTGAATAGCATGTACAGCAGCCCTTCGGTTCGACTGAACCGAAGGGTTCCGGTGGCCGAAGACAGCCCAAGGATCAGCCGAAGCTACGGATGGATCCTTCGGCTCCTTTGTAAATAGACTCCTTAGTGATAGCCATGGCTGTAGTCAGCCTGGTTGGAATTATAGTGGCATTCATCTGGTTAATTCCAGGTGTCTGGCATTGCCTGTATCAGTAGATGGATGTCACTAGCACACCAAAAATATTGCAATCCAAAGTGCTTGTTTTTTTCAAAACGTCATCAGAACCAGCACTTTTGGGGCCGCGCAGGGTCCCCTTTATCAGGCTCAGCAATGACTCAGGCTCTCATGCATTTTCCTAATGCAGCAGAGGTTCTAACCCTCCCCCACTTTATTCTGACAACAAAAAAAAGAGCTTTGGCCAGAATTTTACCTTAAATTGAATTCAGAAGAATGATTTATTTTCACATCCAGCCTATCTAATTCATTTTAAACAAATGGTTTTGGCTCCGTCACACGGTTATTTTTCTGTAGAGGTAAATCTTCCCCATAATCTGATTTACGATCTAGTCTCCCTTATTTTTTTTTTGTGCCGTTAAGTAAAAGGAATGAGCCAAGTTTTGATGTTTTTCTTTTCCAAAGTTCAGCTTTGGAGGAATTCCAGTCCCTGGGAAGCCCGGCACGTTTCTGAAGAGGAATTTCCACGGCTGCATGGAGAACCTGTACTACAACGGAGTGAATGTTATTGATCTGGCCAAGAGACGCAAACCTCAGATCTACATTGTGGTAAGAGATGTTTTGCTGTTTTGCTGTTATTATAATTACTCTCCACTTCCTGAAAGTCTTTTATCTACTTAGGTCATCGCAGCATTGACCTGAAAGTAATTCTTGATGTGATTCCATTGGACAATTTCTCCTGCTATGCTTAAAGCAGAACTAAAGTATCTTTATTTTTTTTGAATGCTAACACATTAAAAACGAAAGCTAGTAGCTTTCCCAATAGTTTGAGCCGGGATGTGACACTGCAGCTGTCACATGCGCAGGGCCGGATTTCCCACAAGGCCTGGCCTCGGGGCAGCAGGGAGTAGAGGGGCAGCAGAGGTGTGGAATTCCTATCTCCTGATGCTTGGGAGATGCAGTTCCAGGCGCCGGGTGGGTAGTTGTTTTCTAGATGTAGCCCTGCTTTGGCCAAGCAGAGCTAAATGTACAGCTGTTTTGTACAAGTGATCTCGGCAATGTCGCTGAGATCACTTGTATGCAGCCTGCAGGTCTGCCATTCTCCATGGGTGGGCTGGTGGGTGGGGGGGCGCATTGAGGAACCTGGCCTTGGGGCAGCAGAGAGAGTAAATCCGGCCCTGCACATGCCGGCTCTATAGCTTAAGAACTAAGCGATCACAAACCGCTGATAGCTCATCTCACTGCTTCCCCCTGCAGAGAGTGGTGATTGTCAGTCACTACTCCCTGGAGAGAGTCCTCCCTTCCCTCTCTCTGTTCCTGGCTTATTGGAGGGACAGGCAGGGGAGGGGGCGGGCACAGCTGGTTCTGGCTCTAGAGAGGCAGAGCCAGCTGTCAATCAGGCAGTGGGTGGATCCCAACAGTATTGCTGGGATCTTTCCCCGCTACAGCCCGGCTCTGCACTGTCAGCATATAGATGGCAGTAGCCCCCCACATGTCTGTTGCTCCATTGGAGCCCTGGTCTTTACCAAGGTATTTGGCCTCCTCCCAGACCAATCTCCAGGCAGGAACGCTGCCACAGGAGGAGGAGCAAGATGTCATCAACCCCCTTTCAGATCTGACACCATCCAACATATGCAGGATTTGATCCTCGGCTCCAGCGGATGAATGGAGTAGTGGGGGGAACATGCCAAAAGTAATGATGAGTGGGTGGTGGTAGAGGAGGTGGGGTATTTTCAAGAGGCTCTATCACTTTTCCCTGAGTGGGGACCTTTGTAGAGTGACTCTGTCATCACCCCAAACATTTGGAAAAAGCAAATCCCTGCACAGAAGACACAGTATAGTCACCTCTATGATGGTCTGTGTCTTCTACCTTCCCTCCATTCCAGCGCTAAAGCCTCCATAAGACTCTTCTGGGAGTGCTGGATGCCTCTGTCCTCACCACATGCCATGGTTCCATCTTCATTCCCTATACCACTGCTGTGTGCTGTAATGATGTAGGAGTCAGATGATGGAACCATGACATTGAAGGGGACACAGGCATTTCTGTAAGTATCGAATGCTAAAGATCCTGAGGGAAGCTGCAGAGCAGGGATGGAGCAAAAATAGGAGACAGGGATACTGAAGAGGCAAGTGTGCTGTGTTTTCTATTTCCAAGGAGCTGCTTTTGATAAGTGATTGCAATCAATTGTGATTGCAATAAAGGCTGTAAATGCATTCTGGATGTTTACATTGGAGGGCTGGCAGGCGGCCAGGATTCTGCAGCAGTAGAAAATAAAGGGGCAATAAAGGGTGACTTCTGTTGAGAGCTTTAAAGATGCATTTCTCCATAATGCCTACAGCTGTAGATGTTGCTGACGTCTTGTTTTAAAGTCTATTTACTACTTGTTCAGAATATGTAAATACTATAGTGTGCATGATCTGGGCACAGGCTCACTTTAAAGAACCTAAAGCCCGCACGAACAGCTCCGTGCTGCGTGCACGGCCGTACCAAGCAGCTCCTGGGAAGGACAGGTGTTGCGTGTGATTAGTACGCAGCCCCTGTCCTTCTCTATGGGACTACGCGGCCATACGACCCCCTAAGCTCACCTCAAGTGCAGGTCCGTAGGGGTGCGTGTTTCCTGGATTGGACGCAGACTGGATCCATCCTGTCAGCGTACAAGTACGCTCACCCGCACGGACGTGCAGGGCGGGTGAGCGTTGGGGTGTGTACGGCCACATGTTCCCATAGAGAAGGTTGTGGCTGCGTACTAATCACGCGCATCGCCTGTCCTTCCCGGGAGCTGCTCAGTACGGCTGTGCACGCAGCACGAAGCTGTACGCGCGGGCCGATTTTAGTGTGAATGAGGGCAAAGGGCTCAAATATACTCACCTGATCATTAGTCCTGCTTGAGAGGTCCCCTCAGCCCCTTCTCCCCTGGGCTTTGGCAGTATAAGAACCCATGACATCATCGTGTCTAATACAGTCGAGGGACATTCTACCACCAAAGCAGAGTGGGAGAGCGGCGAGTACTGACTACCGCAGGACCAAGGATCAGGTGAGTATATTTTATTTATTTTAGCTCCAAGACCATTTTAGCTCCTAGACAAACACCCATTGAACCCTTGCAGTGCAGGGGTAGCCCCACCGCAAGGGTTAACTTTTACAATTACTGGAGTGTAAATAGAAGTCTTGCGTGGGTTGCTGGACTTTGCACAGTAGGTCATTACACCGCCTTACAGAATGATCTTGTTTATCTCGCCTTTTAATTATACCGAAATGTTTCGCCTCTTACGTTATGCTCTCATTTGTGTTAAATCTTAATTAAAAATGAATGTCCTTGTGCTCATAATGGCGTTATGCATTATCAGTTGCTGAAACACTATAAACCTTGAGAGTGTAGACTGCAGGCTCGGGGCCGCTACGAGTGATTCAATGACTGCAATCAATCAGCATCTTGTGGTGTCATTACATATAACAACATTGAATGTATGCATTATTATCCTCATCCAGAATAATCCTAAAGTGTAATTCGTGACAAGGAAACATTCTGTGCAAAATGATAACCTCAAATATCAGTGATAGCGCACATGCAACAGCTCATAGCCTCCGCACGGCTAAGTACGGCTGCTGAAAATAACTAAAGATGACAAAAATATCATTTGACGGCACGCCACACCCTCACTGGATAGAGGACAGCTCCAGAATTGGCTATTCTTGACTTCTCAAGGGACCCGACCAAGTCCCCCATTAACAAGTGACACCAATAGAGCAGCACCATTCCAACAGATGGGTCCCTACTTTGTAACCATCTCACCTTTTCCACAGAACCCCTAAGGCCCCCTAACCATGACAAACCATGTAGATCCCAATCCATTGGCAACACTAAACAAAATGAGGGTGGTAGGGACAACCGTCCTTTCTTCTTGACCTTCCAGAAACAATTCCCAGCAGCTCCTACCCCTGCAGCAGTTCTCTGACCCTTAACCTCCAGGCCAAACCTCCTGCTGTGTTCAGCTCTAATCTTCAACTCATTTCTGATGAGTATTCTTCACCCCAGTCATGTAGCTCCTACGCTTATTTTCTCCAGGTTCGTCTCGGAGGTTTTTTTAACCCTGAAAAAGTAGAGACTTTCCACATTGCAAAGTGAATGTTCACCGAGTTTAGTAAACAAGGTGAATCTCTGTTTAATTTTTTCTACCAAACAATTTTTTTTTTAGGTATTCTTAGCCTTTATTACAAACATTAAAGTCTTTTCATTGCAACCATGTACCCCTTTTTTTTAGGTGGTTTCAGTTCAGTCAAGTGATGCATGGGGTCCTCTTTCCTCCCTTTCTTCAGTGGTAAGGTGGTGGTGGTGGTGGTGGTGTTCCTGAATGCTGCAAAAACCAGCAGCCTTTGGTGACAGGACAACATTCCCTGCAGCCTTTTATACACTGCCTGGCCAAACAAAAAACAAGTCACCCCCTGGATTTAGCTAAGCAAATAGGTCAGATCCTTCCATTGGATAAGAGGTCTAGGTTTAGCAACGTTATGTCCCCCAAAAAATGAGTTCAGCTGCCTACCTGAGCATACTGAATGACCAGGTTTGTCCATCAATGGATGTTTTTCTTCCCTGATGGCACATTGGGTATATTCCAAGATGACAATGCCAGGAGTCATCGGGCTCAGACTGTGTAAGAGTGGTTCAGGGAGCATGAGACATCATTGTCACACATGGATTGGCCACCACAGAGTCAAGATCTCAACCCCATTGAGAATCTTTGGGATGTGCTAGAGAAGACTTTACTAGACTTGTGCGCCGTCCAAAAATATGTTTCGTTTCGTTCCGTTTCGTAATATCCATTATTTAGTATTTCGTAATTCGTATCCGAAACTCAATTCGGATTCGTACGAAATACGTATTTTTGTTAGTTTCGGCACATTTTTGTAACTTTACGAACATTCGTTATGATGAAGTTAAAAAGCTAAAATACCTTTGTTAATATTGGAGTCGATGTGGTAGTTGTTTTTTTATCCGAAATACGAATTCCGTTAACGGATTCCGTATCCGAATTTCGTATTTCGTATAAAAAAAAAAAACTACCATCAACTCCAATATAAATGTACTTTGCTTTCTAACTTCAATATAACGAATGTTCGTAACGGAACGAAAATACGTCAACGGAATTTCGTATTTCCTGCCTGTGTATTGTAATGCAACTCTCAGCAGCAGCGGATCCGTATTTCGGATTTAAAAAAAATCTTGTCATGTTGTTCAACCTCATTTACAGGGGTAATATTAGTTCCTGTTTCAAAGAAAATTCAAAGAAATTCGAATCCGAAATTCGTTAACGGAATTTCGTATTTCGGATATAATTCGGAAATAAATGTGGCATTCCATAAGCTTATCCAAATGATGCCACGGTGAATGTCTGCCGTAATCAAAGCTAAAGGCGGTCCAATGAGATATTTAAATGTGCGACTTTGTTTGTTTCTTTGGCCAGGGAGTGTATACAGTATATATATTTACAATAGTCACAATAGAACACAGTGTAGGATCGTATCTTCAAATTATCCAGATGTGTCAATGTACAGTCTTCCCACCTAATGGAGATGGTGAGGTCTTTGCTGCTTCTGATTTTTTCATTTGTCACTTTCACTTACAGCATCACGGTTAAAATACGAAAGATGACGCCTGTGCGTTTTGTGCAGCAAGGGCAGAGAGGGAGAGCTCTAAGAAGCGCTCACTCTGCACCAAGATTAAAGGGAAAATGAGGAAGAGAAGCAAATATTCAAACACTTTTCATTTGGTGCTTTCAGTGGTGGATAGAAATGTGAATTTTGTAAATAATTCAGAGGTACAGAACAAGGCAATGCCATAAACAATTGTCCCCCGTCATATCTATTCATTCTTCAAGGTAGAACTCAGCATTTGCATCTCGGGTCTTGCAGGTTAAGTCTTTATAGGCCTAGCAGATGAAAAAGACGGTGTGTGTGTGTGATTTACGTATAAAATTCCAAGTGACTCTGACATGAAGGGCAAAAGCTGAAGGTCACATCAGAAACGTCACCGGATCTGAAGCGGCGCTGCCATCTAATCACCCATGAAAAAAGTCTACGGCGTTATTTACACTGAATAGTAAAATGTTGGCGTATGGCATTTAAATGTCTGTTTTATTTTACAAATGCTAAAGGAGAATTATGAGGCGAGTGATTTTCACTCATAGTTCTAGGCGACCTGTGACAATGAGACTGTCACAGGTCGGCTCAATAGATCGGGAAGTGAGCGGACACATACCGGCGCTCGCTCACTTCTCGATCTATCCCTGCAGAGAGCTGTGGCTGTCACTCACGGCTCCCTGCAGGGATTCCCCCCTCCCCTGTCCGATCCTCCAGCGCTGACTGTAGGAACAGATGGGGGAGGGTCGGTACAGCCTAACTCTGTCTCCAGATAGGCAGAGCCAGCTGTCACTCACACAGCTGGGTGGATCCAGACAGTATTGTCGGGATCCGCCCTGGCTGCGGCGTCTCAGTATACCGTGAGATGTAGCTTGCGGTATACTGAGCTTTGGGTGATGGGAGGACGCTAGTTTATGTCCTCCCGTTACCCTTAGGAAAACTATGGGGAAAATCACTGACTCCATAGTTCTCCTTTAAGCAATTGCATATTTCACACGTACAATAGATCAATCATCACATCCGTACCGCCTTGTTATACCCTTTCCTGTCCAGGCCATTTTTCAGTGTGAGTGTTGTGATAATTTGACTGACAATTACTTCGTCATGACCGGAAGTTCCGGTACCGGTGGTAAATATCGGAGCATTTGGGCAAGTATGAGTACTCCCCCAAATGCACGGTATCGACACTGATACTAGTATCGGTATTGGTTCATCCCTAGTTGATAGCATTTTAAATCTAGGACAGGATTCTGGTATGGATTTTTAAGGGGGACGCCATACCTTTTTTTTTTTCTGGGAGGTCCCCTCAGAATCCACAAGAGATCCCTATTCTGCCATGCAGCCTTGGAGGTCAAGCAAACATACCAGGCAACATGCCCTGCAGAAGAAGAAGAAACAATCTGGCATCGTTATTATCCTTATCCTAGATAGGGATCTGGTATTGATATTTAAGGGAAACCCCACATAAAAACACACACAAAAAAAAGTATAGGGCCCCCCTACATAATCGATAACAGACTGCACTAGATAGTGGTCTGGTATGGATTTTGTAGGGGGACAAAAAAAGTTGTACCCCCCTTCCCATAATCCTTACCAAGCCCTTATCCAATCATACACCCTACAGATGGCCAGGAAAGGGAAGGACAGTCTGTGTACTCTTTTAAACCATACAAGGCTACCTTTCTTTAACATGGGAGGGTCCTTGCCAAGGGAGGCCCCCTGACAAGGCAACTTGAGCCCAGGTTGATTGACCAAGGGAGGCCCCTGGCAAGGCACCTTGAGCCCAGGTTGATTGGTAAAAGAGCCACATCCTGGGTCTAGTGGATGTTGGGGTCTGCTGGGGGGACTAAAATATGTTAATGCATTTTAATAAAACCTCACAAATCCCTCAGTGTATACATTGGCGTCCAGTAATTGCACATTCGAAAAGTTGGCGTTACATTATTTTTCTCCATTATTGACAACAACAGCAATTTAAAAAAATTTAAAAGATTGAATCTTTGATTATTGATTGTGTTACTCAGTTTTCTTTGCGAGCAGTGAATTCCCATCCTCATATTTGCCCCAGGTAATATTTCATATCCTAAGCACTTTTGTTCAGCGAAAATTGGTTACACATTCTCTTAACCTTTAACTGTGATTATTGAATTGTGAATTTGCAAATTAGGAAATCCTGACTGGGAACTGTGAATTGTGATTAAATCCCATTCAATCATTCTTCTTTAATGTGCTAATGTGCAATCTCCGGTTATCCACAGCTGCCATCAAGTCAGTAGACTGACTCCAGAGGGGGCGGCATACAAAGCTGAGATTGTCTAAGGCCAAATGTTTCCTTGGTTTGTTTAGGTGTGCTGCAGTAAATTTTGAAAAAGTGTACACGGTGGGCACAATCTACCTCCCTTGGGTTTTGGTTCTCAATTCCAGGGGGAGGAATCATAATGCTACTGCTACACTAGACCGCACCCACGCACTGCTTCAAATCAGCTTGCCCGCTAATTTTATGTTCTGGCAACACCAACTGCTCAGATGTTGAGCCGATAACCTGGCTCCCACCTGTTGTAGGGTCTTGCTGTTTCTCAGATTATAACCTCCAAAAAAAAAGCCCATTTGGCTGCGGCGGGATAACATTAAAGTAGATGTAAACCCAATTATTAAAATTGCATATAAGCTTCAAAAGTCATTTTGTATATGTATTAATCAGCTTTCATTAAAATAATACCCAGTCAATCTGCCACAGAAGGTCCTTGTTTTGGTTCATAGATACAGATCTGCCTATAGATAAGTAATGCTTTGTCCTTGTCTTCCAATTGGGCCCCTTGCCACTCTATCAAATGCTTACCCAATTGAGACTGCAGGCTGCCATATGCATGCACAGGGGTATGGTCCACTGTTGTCACCATCAGGAAGCCCACCCTGATAAATGCCATGCAGCCAACACAGGAGTTTATGTAGAGAGGGAGAGATGCAACAACGGGTGAGAAAAGAAATGACAACTGTTTATGATACCCAGTATTTTTGTAAACTAATTGTCATTAAGTGTTTTTCCCCATAGTTCTCTTAAGGGTCACGGGAGGACATATACTAGCGTCCTCCCGTGACCCAAATCTCAGTATATAGGGAGCTACAGCTCGCAGTATACTGAGACCGCAGCAGCTGGGACGGATCCCGACATTACTGTCGAGATCCACCCAGCTGTGTGAGTGACAGCTGGCTCTGCTTATCTAGAGGCAGTGCCAGCTGTGCCCGCCCCCTCCCCAGTCCATTCCTCCAGTCAGCGCTGGATGATCGGAGAGGGG
>NW_017306427.1:1454692-1466767 GCF_000935625.1 Nanorana parkeri
CAGTCAGCGCTGGAGGATCGGGCAGGGAAGGGGGGGAATCCCTGCGGGGAGCCGTGAGTGACAGTCACGGCTCTCTGCAGGGAGATGACTGAGAAGTGAGCGAGCAACTGTATGTGTTCGCTCACTTCCACATCTATTGAGCCGACCTGTGACAGTTTCATTTACACTGACCTCATAGTTCTCCTTTAAGTATTCTAATGTATATGTAGAGACCTTGCTTCAGACATTGCGTTGTGTGGGTATGTTGGTGCTTGCAGGACGCAGCAATGCTGCAGGCCATCCTAAGCCCCCAATTCACAGCATACCAAAACATATAGGTTCATACATACATACATACATACATACATACTTTAGGGGGTTTATTTATAAAACAATTGCAGAGCCATTTATCCTGTGAAACTGCATGCACCTTTTAATCTGTGCGAATAAAGGCAACAATAATTGTTATTAGTATATTTAATCTTTCCAGGCTAAATTTAATATCAGAAAATACCGTATTATGGCCACTAGGTGGAGCAAATGAGCATAGAAAATAAGTATTTATTCCTATGCTCATCAGCAACATCTAGTGGCCATAATACGGTATTTTCCTGATATTATATTTGACCTGGAAAGAAAAATATACTAATGACAATTATTTTTGCCTTCATTCACACACATCAAATATACATGCAGTTTCACAGGACAAATGTCTTTGCAATTTTGTTTTTATACATAATCCCCTTAAAGTGTATATAAACCCAAACTATATGTTTCAGTATGTTTGGCATCATGTCTCACTGTAAACAGTTGTCTTAAGAAAATTATGTTTTGGGACTCTAATGCAAAGTTTCTATCCTGGAGATTCTGCCAGTATAAGACCCCCTAGTCTAATAGACTTAATAGCCAGTCTAATGGCCAACTGAAGTGCACATGGCGCTTCTACTAATTGAGATGTGATGACTTACTTTTGTCAACCTGTAACCGAAGGTCTTGCTACTCGCAGAACCTCCAGGTAAGAACTTTGCATCCCATTGGAAGTGTCTGTGTCAATGAGCTCTGGGCTTGAATCGATGGCATCAGCTTGAGATGCTTCTGAGATCTTTCACAATCCATTGATAGGTGCATTTGCCTGCATCTGACCTCCTTCCGCTCTTCTTCAAGTGGGTTTTGCATTCCTGTAGACTTGTTTGGGAATGCAAAGCCCCATTGAAGCCAACAAAAGAAAGTCAACACAGGTCCTTGCGGCTAAGTGGCAAAGTTTCTTATCTGGAGATCCTGCCAGTAAGAAGACTTCCTTGTCAAATAGACCTAATAGGCAGTATAATGGCCAACTGAAGTGCACACTGCACATTGACGGTTCTGCTACTAATTGAGATGTGATGGCTTACCTTAGTCAGCCTGTAACAGAAGGTCTTGCTACTTACAGAATCTCCAGGTAAGAACTTTGCATCCCATTGAAAGGGTCTGTGACAATGGGCGTAGGCTTGAATTGATGGCATCAGCTTGAGATGATTCTGAGATCCATCACAATTCAGACCTGCAGCTGACTTCCTTTCGATCTGCTTCAAGTGGGCTTTGCATTCCTGTAGACTTGTTTGGGAATGCAAAGCCCCATTGAAGCTAACAAAAGGAAGTCAACACAGGTCCTTGAAACTGGGTGGCAAAGTTTCTTACCTGGAGATGCTGCCAGTAAGAAGGCTTCCTAGTCTAAAAGAACTAAATATGCAGTCTAATGGCAAACTGAATTGCACATGGCAGGTTGACGACGCTGGTGCTAGTTGAGATGCAATGACTTACCTTTGTCAGCCTGTAACAGGAGGTCTTGTTACTGGCAATGTCTACAGATTAGAAACTTTGCACTCGATCTGAAGGGTCTGTGTCAACATGCTTTGGGCTTGTGTCAATGGTATCAGCTTGAGATGCTTCTGAGATCCTTCATGATTCATTGACAGGTGCATTTGACCGGCGGGTGATCTATTTCATATCTACTTCAAGTGTGTTGAAAATGTTTTGCATTCCTATAGACTTGTACGGGAATGCAAAGCCCCATTGAAGCCAACAAAAAAAAAGTCCACACAGGTCCCCAGAAAACTTCATACAGTGAGTCACCATGCTGAATGTACCGCAAAGTAGATTTTGTGTTGACATGCACTTTAACAACCCCCACAGATTCCCCTTCGCTGTTGAGTCCAATACATATCACCAAAATGGCGAACTTTTGCAGAAACGTTTTTGCTAACATTTCAGGAAATGGAATTTTGCCCCTCCCTACTCATCATATGAAATATTATAATGGGTATATAGAAAAGCAAGTCAAATTATGCAAGTCATATCAAAAACTACTTTTGCGTAAACTTTGCAGAACTAGCTCAAAGTGCGTACGGACTGAATATACAATATGGTTTCCCTTCAGAGATGTTTGAATGCAGAAGTGCCTATTTGACATAGCCCTTTAGGCGTGTAATACACTTTAAATCCTTGGGCTTGTGTCGTTTTCATAAGTACGTGCCGATCTCGGGAGCAGCCTTCACATTTTCGTGTTTTGCAAACTCTGTACCTGGAGGTAATCGCCATGCAAACCGCTAATAGATCAACGGGGGACCTTGCTGTAAAAATACATCTCGGGCACTTGGAGTGCGCGCACATCTCCTGAGTATCCTTGGCTGCATTTGGAAATGTCTGGGCTTGACTGCGGAATTCTCTTTGTGGTTCATTAAAAGTTGCACTAGTGAGATTGTTTTGCATTCAGACTTATCATGATAATCACCTCTACCGCTTTCTTCTCTCCAGGGGAACATCACGTTTTCCTGCTCCGAGCCCCACATCGTCCCCATCACGTTCACAAGTCCCAGCACCAGCTTCCTCCTACTGCCCGGCACCCCGATGATGGACGATCTGGCGGTCAGCTTCCAGTTCCGGACGTGGAACAGTGACGGCCTTCTGTTGTCCACCAAACTGTCTGGGGATTCCGGAATGCTCCTGCTCCAGCTGTATTCTGGGAAGTTGCTGCTAATGATTCAGAAGGAGATGGTCAACGTTCTACCAATAACCACAGGTAATGTTTTCAGGGTCATGTGTAGAGTTATATCTGAACCCCTGCCTTCCCTTCAGTCTTGTACAGTTGTACCGGCTCCTCTCCAGGACTAAAATAGCTTCCTCTGATATCACTGCACACTGTGAGCTTATCATAATGTGCAGTAGAAGCTGCAGCAAGTCAGATAGAGACCACCTAATTTCCTGACTGGAGGATGTCTAACACCATCTGGTCCTTTCCTTCCCAGCTGGACTGTCGCTGGCCCATTCCTTTCATTCATTGGATTTCAGTTTTTTCCATCATGAATACTCAGTATCACATGTGGACATTACCTAGGGGCATTCTGCATGCCGACTGACCCGCCCGTGAAGGCATTTTGATATTTACATAACTCCTTTCTCTTGGGAGAAGTACTGAGGCAAGGTGCTGTGATGTTTTCAGGAAGCTATGTACAGCCCCCTGTTGGCCCCTCCCACCAGCTATGATATGCCTGCTTTGCATAGAGAAGCGTAAAGACCCGGTGATGTAAAATAAGGTATTTAATGGAAACAAAGCTTTTTTTTTTTTTGAAAATAGTTTATTCGTGTCAGAGAGTTATACAATTATGATAACATTTTCATTTGTTAAACACCAACACATTTCAGTAACGTTTGAAGCATACGCCTTGTAATATTCAGGATATGTTGAGACAAAAGAAAGAACGATAACATAGTTATGTTTAGTTTCAGCAGAATATATCGTATTATAACATGCCAGGGGATATCTACTTCTGGGCGTTTCCTCCCCGGTACCGTGCCCTGGGCACTAGGCCTCATGTTTTTTGTCTTCTGTGCGGGCTATTGCCCCAGGCACTTTTCGGCCCCCTGTGATTTGTTGGCCTGCGGCCATATCTGAGTAGGCTGAGTAGGAGGCCTCCCCTTGCAGCTCTCCTCGAGGTGGGAACAGAGGATGCACGGACTGGGAGAGGCACAAGTGCCCGTAACTGGTGCAAGACTGCAGACTCAGGCGTTGACTCAGGTAGCTGGAAGCAAAGTAATCGCAGAACCAGACCGTCAGTAGCAGACTGAGTGGTATCTGTGCAGGAGTCAGATGAGCCGGGTTGGCAACAGGCGTACAGCAGGGTGCAGAATCAGGAAGCAGAAGCGGTGTCACAAGGAAGCCAAGTCAGAAATCTTGCGGACAAACCGTACCAAATCAGGATGCGGAAGAGCCGTCGGAGGCAAGCAGGGATCAGAATGCAGGCAACAGGCAGAATTTAGTCAAGCGGAGTCAAATTCAGGGTGACAGGAACAACAGAGTGCAGGATACAGCTTCCAGCAGCTGCATCAGCCCTCCTTAAATAGCACGTTTGGCGCCACTAGCTGGAACAGGCTTACGCGGTGCGCGCCATGCGCAGTGCACAAGAGCGCGCCCCCAAACATGTGCATGCGCTTACATGTAGGTGATGTTGGCACCAAAATACTTCCTATGCGTATATTTTTGCACAGTGTCACGTGCAGCTTTCCGAGCAGCAGCTGTACTAGGGACACCAGCTGGACTTCCCTGACATCCCCAATTAAGTGCAAAGGGAATTAACAAAAAACAGCATTTTTCTTGCACATGATTGGATGGCGTAGTGTACACATCTTTACCTTATGTACTAATTTTCTATCTCAGTCATCTCCAGCAGTGAGATTTTCTTTTATGGCAATATTGCCGTCCATCTACAGGTGTTGGGGGTGCTGTGTTTCTCCTATGACAAAACCGGGGTCAGCTGTGTGATTATAGGAGACATGCTGCACGTCCCCACTTATCATTCTGTTTTAAGAAGTAACTTGAATGGCCTTCCTCTGTTTCCCCAGAACAGCAGCCGGTACAATCACTGAAGATTGCTAAGATCATTGAAAATTATATAATTGGCTTGGAGAGGATTGATTTTTTTCTCAACAAAAGTGGAGTTCCACTTGAAGCAATAATTGCTGGTAACTAATGTTGATCATTTTTCTGCCTTGACTAAAAGCACATTCTCAGTGTAAAAGGTAAAACTTCACTTCACTTATTGGTGAGGGGAGATAATCTTGTGCAATCTATGCAGTGAACCCCATTGAAGTCTTGGGTCTTGTTATTCAATTCTGGCTATTTCTAGGACTAACAAGCTAGCTATTGCCAAACAATACAAGCTCATCTCTCTGTTATTCTGCTCTCTCCTCCTGTCATCGTGACCCTTGTTGGTAGAGCAGGAGAGCTGATTTTTCTCTGCTGCAGTTTAGTAACACTTACAGGTCTTGTCCCTCCCCCAGCCTGTGACTGTATAGTAAAAGGAGAAGCAGCAGACTGATGAGTTTATCAGTTTATAGTTTGCTCTATCTTCTTATCAGCATGTTCCTTGTTAGCACATGAGCACTGCAGCACAACAGATTTGGCGACTTGTGCTGCTTGTCCCTCTCACACCCTGAGCTCTGGTGTACAGAGGATTGCGAGAGGCTGCTTGATTTTAAACAAATACATGGAATGATTGATTAATGAATACAAAGACTTTCATGGAGCCAATCAGCTGTGCTGCCTGTGGCTCAGATTTAAAGTGGAGCTCCAAGTTATAAATGGAATGGGGAGGGGCCAGAAACTTTGTCAGGTTTTAATTTCTGTCCCTATTGAAGAATATTTCCTGATCTCCTCTACAGTGATCACGGTCTCACCAATGGGGACACAAATAGCAGAAAAAAAACCCTTTCCTAAAATAAAATAAATATAAAAACAATTCTAATAATAATAGTAGTAGTAATAATAATAATAATTATAATGTATTGCTATTAATGGTCCATATAATGGACTTAGTGCAAAGTTATTCACTTTAAGGTCATTGCAAAGGACGATGGAAACCGCCATTTGAGTCTGGAGGAAAAGAGGTTTAACCTCAATATGGAATATGGTAAGAGCTGAGAATATGTGGAATAGACTTCCTTGGAACTTAGTTCACTTAATGCAAAGAATATAACACAATATTAACATTTATAAATAATAACACCAAGCATTGTTAAAAGAGAACTATGGGGTAAGTGTTTTTCCCCATAGTTCTCTTTAGGGTCACGGGAGAAAATATACTAACCTCCTCCCGTGACCCAAAGCTCAGTATATAGCGTCCCATTGCCCGTGATATACAGAGAGCACTGCAGCCCGACAATACTGTCTGGATCCATCCAGCTGGCTGATTGACAGCGGGATCTGCCTATCTAGAGGCAGAGCTGGCTGTGCCCGCCCTCTCCCCTGTCCGTTCCTCCACTCAGCACTGGAGGATCGGAGCGGGGAATCCCTGCGGGGAGCCATGGCTGACAGTCACGGCTCTCTGTAGGGATATGATCGCCAAATGAGCGAGGGACGGTATGGGTTCGCTCACTTACCAATCTAAAGAGCTGACCTGTAGCAGCTTCTTTGTCACAGGCCGGCTCTTACTTTGAGGATGAGTGAAAATCACTCTCCCCATAGTTCTCCTTTAAGTCAGGGATTATCCAGTTGCCTCAGGGCAGGGGTTGGCAACTTCGGCTCTCCAGCTGTGCTTTAACTACAAATCCCAACATGTCTCTGCCTCTGGGAGTCATGCCTGTTACTGTCAGTCTTACAATGCCTCATGGGACTTCAACAACAGCTGGAGGGCCGGCGTTGCCCACCCTTACCTTAGGGGATAAGGAAGATTTATTTTCCCTGTTGGAGCAAATTGGACCATTCTTTATAGGGTTTTTTATTGCCTTCCTCTGGATCAGTTGTGGGTCTAGGGTTCTGTAAATGGAGGTTTTTAATTTATTGATTTTTTCCTTTTATCCATTGGTTGAACCCGATGGACTTGTGTCTTTTTTTTCCCCAACCTAATAATGTATCTATGTTCCTGTAATGAAGATTTACCCTTGCTTCCTGTTCCATTGATAGTGATCACTAAGGATGGGGAAAGGACAATGTTCCCAATAGTGACCCTGTTAGAAACATCAACCCGGCAGATGTTCTAACCCTCCCCCACTCTGTTCCAAATAGACAAAGTTTTGGCTGGGGATAAAAAGTTGATGTCGTGCTTTTCAGCAGCAAGTTATTCAGAAATGTTGATTTGAGATTTCAGAATCTTTTTTTTTAATCCATAATAAGAGAGGAAGATACAAAGCTGGTGAAGTTTTGATGTGTCTCTGCTTTTCTTCTTCCTCTCAGGTATAGATGAGCTTTGGAGGTTAGATAAGCCTTCCACAAAAAAAAAAAAAGAACATTTCAAAACCTCCGCAGGATTGTTATTATCTATAAACGTTTGACATCTCTCTTGTAGATGGCGTCTTCAGTGAATGGCTTTTAATGTCCAGGTGTTATTCTGGATATTGACAAGCTCGATGGGAGCTTAACATTAATTGCTTCTGTGGCAATGGGCTTAGAATCACAACAAGATGCAGAAATATGAAGGAGGACAATTCTGACTTGTTTTTCCCGTTAAGAGACTTTGGGGGAAAATTTTCAACTGTTCTAATGTTCAGACAGTTATGTAACTGTAAAACCACCACACGCAACTTGCTGGACACAAGGAGTTAGGGTCTAGTGCAGGATTAATGGGTCGGTGTCCAACCTGCACCCCCCATGCAGCCATTTGGCACCCTTTGGGTGCCCTGCAGACAGCAATCTATGCTATCCTAAGTGTTTCTTCCAGCCAGTAAATGAGTGGTCTGCAGCTACGCGGCCCCATACACAACAACCTGCAATGGTTTGTGTGTTCAGACACCTTGCCTGAAAACATACATTGATAGGAAGGAAGTGGGAATTTTTAGTGGCGGCACTGCAGCAATGAATAGCTCACATATGTTCTAGTCTAACCACATTGTACTAAATTTTAGCATTTTTATTTAGTCTCAATTACCTGGTTATATTTCCTTTCACTTCCCGTCATAGTAACAACTTTGTAACCAATACAGAAAGTGACCATCCTAGGTAATATCAAACCTGCTGAATCTTCCTATTTGAAAGAACTGAAATCCAATGAATTAAAGGAGAAGGTGCTGGGGACAGTCAGGGTGAGGAAAAAAGCACTAGAGCTGGACATCCTCCAGCCAGTAAAGGAGGCGGGATTTACTGGTTGGAGTACATGGATACCCCTGAGGGCCGAGCATACTCTGCATGATCTCCTCCCTTTCAATGGCTCACAAAAGAGAGCCCAATGTGAGAGGCGGGATTTATCTGACTTGCTGCAGCTGCTAATGCACATGGTGAGAAGCTCCCAGTGTGCAGTGATATCAGAGGAAGCAATTTCAGTCCAGGAGAGGATATGGTACAACTGTGCAAGACTGAAGGGAAAGGCCAGAGTTTACCTTTAAGGGATTTGTGATATAACTGATGATGCAAAAAGCTGAAAGAGAAAGTCTCATAGGCTTGAAAAAAGTATAAATATCCCTGTAAGGTGTTCTTTGCAATCTGGTTAAAGTTTACGTGCTGTTTTCAATTTAGGTGATTTTATTTACCAACATTTTTTTTTAACTTACATGTTTTAGCAGTTGTCCAAAAAATATTTATTTTGTTATGTAGCATTTTCAGTAGCCTCAGCATGATAAGCTAACAAATCAGGATAAGGTCAAAGTAATCTGAAAATATTTAACTGAGAAAAGATCAGAGAAGCAGCAAGTATCACCGCAGGAAGACCCAGGTAAAGGAACAGAGAGGAGCTGTTATCTGAGGAAACACCAACATAAGTGTTAATAACTGTAACAAGATAATTGTTGAAGAGAATAAACTGTATAATATAATAATGGATGATTTGACCTATTTGATAGCTAAATCTAGATGGGGACATTTTTTGGACAGGCAGTGCATATATATATATATATGTAAGCCGTATTAGTCCAGTAGACAAGATGTAAAAAAAAAACAACAACTTAGTATTGCAGTGTGCAATGATACCTTTCTTATTGGACTAACATAATATATAAAAGACAAGCTTTCGAGAGTGAACCTCTCTTCTTCAGGTCAGAAGCAATACATATAGTGATGTTTGGGGAACTTAGCACGTATGGTGAGCACTTAAGGAACAGTCTTGAAGCCGTTTTAAACATAAACAGGACAGTCTTTTTATTTCTTTCATCAGCACAACATAAAGTCTGCTAATGTTTAAGCAAGTAGACAATGTCTCACCGACCAAAGATTGTTGCACATACTCCATGTGAAACCGGCTCTCTCAGCCACCTCGGCTGCCTTCCCTGTGCCTCTAGCGCACACCGCTACCTGGCTCCCTTCTGACCTCTGGGTGGAGTCCTCCTGATCACCCCTGTTCCTCTTCCCAGCTGGGGCCCAGAACATTAGTCAGCACCCTTCCCATAAGTGCTGTGCACAGGTGTGCAATTAGGTGCTGGCCACTGCTAAACCCCGGACCCAGGAATGGAGATTTCCAGGATCCCATGTCAAATCCAGAAGACTCGGAGAGAACTGCAACGCTAGATCTTTCCCAGGAAAATAATTTGTTTCCTGGAACTGCTCAGCCCCCTCTAGCTGAGAGTCCTGAGTGACTACAACCCCCCAGTTCTACCGCGGGATTGCCACACAATACCACAATGTATACAGTATAGATAGATAGATAGATATATATCTATATCTAGATATATATCTATATATATATCTAGATATAGATATATCTATATATATACACTATTAACTTCAAGGAGGACATGATACATTCTGACCAGGTTCCCCTCTTGTGTGATCTTTGCCAAAATGACTTGATTTCTTTGAGATGTTGCAGCTCCATATGCAGTTCTTTTTTTTTTTAAATCATAAAAGTATTTGTTTCAGAAATAAAACTCCCTTCTTTTTCCAGGCAGTGGTTTAAATGACGGTTTATGGCACACGGTTACAATTAACGCAAGAAGACATCGCATCTCCCTGACGTTAGACAACGGGGCTACGGCACCTGTCCATGTCACCATGGCTGTACAGATTTCCACAGGACACCGCTATTATTTTGGAGGTGGGTGGAATTTTATGCAATCCTAATATGTTGTAAGCAAGCGAACAAAGTGACATTAGACCCTCAGATTTTTTAACATAAAACAATACTATAATGTGTGCCTTACTGTAATCCATGGTAGTTTCCCTTCTCTTTGCTGCTCTTCCTTTTAAATCTGTATCTGTTCTCATGCTGGGCAGAACTTCTGTTTTGCAGCAGACTGCCTTGTCTCTGGAATGGCTACATGGTGTCTGTGTGTAGGTTTGCAACCTGAGCCAGCACTACAGGAAGAGGCAGTCAGCGGCAAAGGGAAGTTCTCCCCCAGCATGAGAAGACATGAGGATTTAAAAGGAAGAGCAGCAAAGAGAAAATAAACTACCATGGATTACAGTAAGGCGCACATTACAGTATTGTTTATGTTAAAAGATCTGAGGGTTTAATGTCACTTTAAAGATCCACCCACAGCCCCGGAGTTGGGGGAGAAAAGACAACATAGCGTGTCACATGACCACTAAGAAAATAAAGGAATAAAAGTACATAACCAATTTATATTACATTGTACATACAAGGCATGCTTATTCAGTGGGCAAGCATTGCCATGATGTCATGATGTAGATGACATGGTTTAGGTGCACAATTAATGTCTCAAATTTAAATATGAAATGTAATACGTGTGATAAACAGATAAAAGCCGACAATACAAATCCAGTCTGTGCATCCATTATATACTGAGCTGAATTCTCTTCTCATAACCTGAAAGTTTTAGACAAAGCTTATGTAATAAAGGAACATCACAAAATCTGGGACCCCGGGGTCATCCATCAATAGAGCTCATAAAAAAAGTAAACGCATTATAGGAAATTATGAATCTGATTAGATGCGGTGTCTGTCTCTTACCCAACAGGCTGCCCGGATCATCCAGCCACCTCGTCTTGTATAAATCCAATTTCATCATTCCAAGGATGTATGAGGCTCATCTTTATTGATAATCAACCCAAGGACCTCGTCTTGGTTCAGCGCGGCGTCCTGGGGAATTTCAGCGACTTGCAGATTGATATGTGTGGCATAAAAGACAGGTAATGTAATTGTTGCGTATGAAGTGAACATTATATAATCACTCCAGTGTGCTCAGGGTCTTCAACTGGACCTCCTCTCAGGCTGATTTGAGATAGAAGGTGAGAGAGGCTCTCAGGAAGGTCCAAAGATGTCAAAGCAGTGGCGTAACAATAGTCATAGCGGCCCATGCGGCTGCTATGGGACCTGGGGGTGGAAGGGGGCCTCAATAAGGATTGCAGGAGTTGCTGCTGACACTGACATTATTCATCATGAAGAACTGACATCAGATGTACAAGGGGGACTATGCAGGAAGTTCTCCTGCTATCTGACTTTAATACTATTAAAGTCAGGTAGCAGGAGAACTTCCTGCATAGTCCTCTCCGGCATAGAGAGGTGGCTGGGGGACCCCATCAAAATTTTGCTATGGGGCCCCATAATCTGTAGTTACGCCTCTGTGTCAAAGTCATCCCAAATGGCAAGTCTTCATTCCAAGGAGTAGCAGTTACACCAAAATTCCCCTGAATTGCCCTAAATCACTATTCAGCTTAGTTCTTAACAAAATGTAAGTATCAGGGATGTGCGGTCAGGGGAGGCAGAGCCTCAACTAGTATTACGGAGGAAAAAGCTGTCAGCTTCAAGTCTGAAGCTGACAGCTTTTTCTCCCTTCAGATCGGCTGGTTACAGGTTACACAGCAGGGAAAGCCTCCACGCTGTGTAACCTGTCATGGACGGAGCTGCCTGTTAGAGGGTGCTGCATCCTGCTTTTGACAGCCAAGTTAGGTTACACAGCAGCGGGCTTCCCCACTGCTTGTGTAACCTAACATAGTGAGGCAAGATCTGCAACAGCCTCTACTTTGTGTTAGAGACTTGACCTGTGTGGATGGTTTGGATCCAATGGCAAAGCGACATTGGTCCAAGCTGTCCAATCAAAAAAAGGAGAAAAAAACAAAACACTGAGGACATCGATCTAGATGCTTCACCAATGACAAGCAAGTGAGGGACTCCTCCCTTCTCCTTCCCTCCTCCACATATAGGTGACCGGGTTGGGGAGCCGCGCATGGCGGGCTTG
>NW_017306427.1:1466890-1479562 GCF_000935625.1 Nanorana parkeri
GCGGGCTTGGTGCGGGGCTGGGGGCGGGCAGGGGGAATGCCTCACCCAGCACGAAACGTACCGCATGTCACTGATAAGTACATATACTATGTGAGATCTATGAAAGCTAATAGTAGCTGGTCACATTGAACTGAACAAGAACATACTCCGACATTTATATCCACACGGGTAACTTGGTCATCTTTATCCAATCACCATGGAATATTTTAAAGCAAATGTTGATTGTCCAAGAACATGACAATTTTTGCCAATTTAACAATCAACATCCGCCTTGACAAATTCTATCGAGAAGGTGACTGAGTTGCCTACCTTAATATATTTACTGAAATAAGTCCAGTCTTCCTTACTTTACCCAAAAAAAGACCCAACCAAAGATGATATTCTAGATTTTGGAGATGTTCACGAGAGAGACTACTTCATAATGTCTCCATATGGTCGGCTGGGCTACCTTGGACCCCAAAAGGAACATCCTGGTGGCTAATTATATGTGATGCATCTGAATAGTCACAGTAGCTAGATATTTCTTATAGATATGCTCTTGATATTAGGTGAGAACCATTATAGTGTATGTTTTCAAGGATGGGTCATGGTGGAAAACACGGTGGGGTTCATTTACCAAAGGCAAATAGGCTGTTCACTTTGCAATGGAAATTGCACTTAGCTTAGTGAATGTGGTGAACATTCACATCCAAAGAGATCAAAGGAAAAAAAAAAGCCTTGCACATGATTGGATGATGAAAGTCAACTCATTCACTAGGCTAAGGGAATATTCCCTTGCAAATGGGAACAGCCTATGTGCTTTTAGTAAAGTAACCCCAGTGTATCTTATAGCTGTATTGTTATTCTGTCCAGCAATCTGGTCTTGCTGGAAGTGTAATGAGATATTTGCAGAAGAATTATATTCTGATCATGGTCTGTGGTCGGGACTTGCTGGGGTGGGGGGGAAGGGTCTAGTAATCAGGTAATATTAGGGGTAAAGTGTTTGATATGCAAAGGGTAATGTTGTTGCCATATTATAATGTTCTACTAGTGGTAAGGTCGTGTTTGGTTGTTCGGGAAGTCATATTCTATGTAGAGATTATAATCAAACTGTATTATGATCATATCTAAGCATGGTTCTTGCTGGAGGTTGTAGTGTTCTATGTATAGAGTGTAATAGAATTGT
Source organism: Nanorana parkeri (assembly GCF_000935625.1). NCBI lineage: Eukaryota > Metazoa > Chordata > Amphibia > Anura > Dicroglossidae > Nanorana > Nanorana parkeri. The sequence continues at coordinate 1,468,056 of NW_017306427.1, forward strand.
ATTATGATCATGTCCAGTGGTCGGCCATGTTGGGGGTTGTAGTGTTCTATGTATAGGGTGTAATAAAATTGTATCATGATCATGTCCAGTGGTCGGCCATGTTGGGGGGTGTAGTGTTCTATATATAATGTGTAACAGAATTGTATTATGATCATGTCCAGTGGTGGGTCATGTTGGAGGAGTAGTGTTCTATGTATAGAGTGTCATAGAATTGTATTATGATGGTGTCCAGTGGTCAGTCATGTTGGGGGTTGTAGTGTTCTATGCATAGGGTGTAATAAAATTGCACTATGATCATGTCCAGTGGTCGGTCATGTTGGAGGTGTAGTGTTCTATGTATAGAGTGTCATAGAATTGTATTATGATGGTGTCCAGTGGTCAGTCATGTTGGGGGGTGTAGTGTTCTATGTATAGAGTGTCATAGAATTGTATTATGGCCATGTCCAGTGGTCGGTCACGTTGGAGATGTAGTGTTCTATGTAACATTGGGCCATGTAGGGATTACGTATGGAGTGTAATAAACTTCTGTTACTGTGATGGGGTCAAGCCTAGTTGAATATGTACTGATTTGGGTTTTTAAAGGAAACATTGATACATTTGTCCTGATTAAAGCCTCAGGTTTGTTTCTGGCAATGATCATAGAAGGTAAAGAAGACATGGATGGTTGTAGACATTCTGCTGGTCCCTGTATGGAGCCGTTATAATGAAATCGAGGTTTTAGAACGAACAACTGACGCAGAGCTCAAAAGAGGACAAACAGAGGAGGCATCTCAATGGGTTTTGTTTGCCTGATCCTTTTTCCAGCGCTTGCAGCAAATGCAGATTTAAAAGCCTCCGCGTTCGCTGTTGAATGAGAGCAGAATTGGAACAAATGTTGACAGATGATTTCCCAGAGAGTTTAAATAGAACACAATTATATCTGCCTCTAGACCAAATTGGAACAAGTCTGTGAATGGAACCTAATTTCTTATTTTGTGAATTTGTAGCATAATTCTGAATAGACATCTGATTGGACAATTTATGTGAATTGTGGAATAGAGGGGGAAAAAAAGTTGTTTGTTAAAAGGAAAATAACAGAAAAGAATAGCCGCTCACGTTTCCTACGAGCAAATTTAACTCCAACAACAGAACCAATTGCTGTTTGTAGTTTGTGTTATATCTGCATTTACGTCGGCCGGCGGCATTGTCATGCATGTGCGCATGATGAAGTGTGTCTGGTTCTGGGATTTAGACTTTCACCATAATGATTTATATAGGTGTTATGTTGTATTTAAGGAGATATACTGCATTATATGTTGAAGTGACACTAAACTCAGGAGTTAAATCCTAAAAAATACATTCAAGTACCTGAACTATTAACAACAATGTATCTTATTTGTGTATCACTCGGCTGTAGATCCTCCAATCATCTCCGAATTGGTGCTGACACTGTCCTACATTCTGGAGGGGGGCTACTTTTGTCCCCCATGGGGAACAGACGTAGCCCCCCTCCAGAAGGAAGGACAAGGTCAGCACCAATTTAGAGATCATTGGAGGGTCTACAGCCGAGAGATACACAAATAAGATACATTGTATCTTAAATATTTTATCAAAACACAGCTTTCCCCGCATCACACATTTCCCCAATTCAAGAATCATAAGAGTGCGCTCTCAGAATATTTAATAAAGTCCCTCTGTGTGTCTTCTCATCGCTCAGCCCCGCAGCCTCAACGTTCCATTGTACATTAGCGTGACGTCTCGCTCTGTTGATAAATACCCAGAGCCTCCAGAATTCAGCCTCCGATAGGCCCAGGCTCAGCACAAAGCCGGCCTCTGGGGTATTTTAGCGAAAACACAATACATTTTCCTCCGTTAAGGGATTTGTTGCCAGTTCAGCGAGATTTAATTTCTTTGATCCGCAGTGTGTTCTGAACTTTATCAAAGGAACAGGTACACAGGAAGTCGGAGATTGCGCTTAATTGCACCTCATGTGTTGTTTCTTTTTTTCTGTTTAAAAGAGATTTCAGATCCCTTGTTGGGAGCAAATAGTTTCCAAATAACGCACCTTGCTCCAAGGCGGCAGTTACAGCAAAATCATATAGTTGCTGCTATTATGTTGCAGCGCTTTAGTACTTTTTTTTAAGTACTACCAAGGTAGTCTATTTTAGCTCTTCAAGGCACAGCAAATTTGTATATTTTATTCTTACAGTGAAATAGACTTTCCAAGTATGAATTATACCTAAAACTGAAGTTTAACCTTCCTTGGTTCACTAACATGTGCATTGCAGTGTAATCAGAGAAAGCAATTTCTGTTCAGGAGAGGAGCCAATACAACTGAGCAAAACTGAAGGGAAGGCCGGAGTTCAGATTTAATGTGTAAATCCACATTTGAGCTAACGAGCATACAAAATAAAATACGTAATTCCTGTGCTCCTCAGCTCCATCTAGTGGCCACTATGCAGTATTGTCTCAATAATGCATTCAACCTAAGAACAAAATATACTAAGAACGTTTGTTTTTGCCTCTGTTTACAGAGAATCAACATTCACAGGGTGAATTATTATTATTATTATATTATTATACAGGCTTTATAGAGCGCCAACAGTTTGAGCAGCACTTTACAATATAAGGAAGGACATTACAATCACAATACAATTCAAAGCAAGATGGTAAGGAGGGCCCTGCCTGTGAGGGCTTACAATCTAAAGGGAGTGGCCAGTGATACATGAGGAGCTGTGTGGGGATGAATTGTTTGAGAAAGAGTTCAGTGGTTAGGTTGAGGTGGGATAGGCTTCCCTAAAGAGATGAGTCTTTAGTGATCGCCGAAAGGCAGTCAGAGGGGAAGATAGATGGACAGGTTGGGGTAAGGAGTTCCAAAGAATGGGAGAGACTCTAGAGAAGTCCTGGAGGCGAGCATGGGAGGAGTTGACAAGGGAGCAGGAGGTCTTGGGTGGAGCAGAGGGGACGGTTAGGGTGATACTTTGGGACAAGGTTGGAGATATAGACGGGGGCAGAGTTGTGGATGGCTTTGTAAGTGGTTGTTAATATTTTGAATTTTATCCTTTGGGCGATTGGAAGCCAGTGGAGGGATTGACCGAGGGGGGTTGCAGATAATGTGAGTTGTTTATCAATAGACCCCCAAGTGTCCCCATTTGGATTTTCCCTCACTTTCAGACCTGGAGACAATGGCCACCAGAGAGGGTGAATCTTATCTGCAAGGACTGAGACAGGGGTTGTAATCCTTCACCTTCAGTCTAAAAAAAAAAAAGGCTTTACACGTTTATATTTATTTTATTCCCAGAGGGATGAAAAACCTGTTCCTGATTTATCGCTGTAGTTTGCAATGTGTATGATATTGAGGTGTCTCATTAACACCTGATATCAGTTCACATGTAACAAGGGGTACGGTGATACATTTCTCCATATGTTCTATCTCATATATCTTCATTTATACTGTGCTGAAAATATATATTCCAAGACAAACAAATAAGAATTTACCAATACAGTTTATGTGATTTGTACAGAATTCCCTTTTTTTTTAGCATGTAATATTTATTGAAATGTTACAATAGCAGCAAGATATAACAGTTTGTATAATAAAAATATATATAATGGGTGGGTTGGAAACACAAAGGGGGTTATTCTCTTAAGAGCCGAAGGATCCAGACGTAGCTTCGGCTGATCCTTTGGCTCGCTTCGGTCGCCTCTGCCCTTCGATTCAGTCGAACCAAAGGGCTGCTGTACGGGCTATTCACAATGGTCCATACAACAGCTGAAGGCAGCCGAGCGGCTCAGCCGAGCCTAAGGCATATACTTTGGCTAGACTGAGCGGAAGTGACAGCTGAAACCGACCGATCTCCATGCAAATGACTGGTTGGCAGAGCGAGCTGTGATCTCACGGCTCGCTCTGTCCAGTTGTAATGACAGATCTGCATCCCTAAATGACCTGCGGATGCTGATCTGTCATTAAACAATAACAACTGTTGTTATTAATTGGCCAGGACCTGCTAGAAGACTCTGGCAGGTGCCGGCCAATAAGAAACAGGTGGGCGGAGCGAGCTGTAACTGCTAGCTCCGTCTAATTTTTTTTCTTTTGCCGGCATTTGTCAGATGCTTTGTTATGCGGTCGTGTACTGTCGGGTCGGCCTGCAGCTTTTTAAAATTATTTTTAATTTTCTTTTTTTTTTCTTTTCTTTTAACAATTTTTTTTATTTACCTATTTTTTTTTACATTTGTAAAATAATTTTTCAACTTTTTTTTTCCATTCATTTTACTTATTTTTTATTCTGCTCGCTACCTCAGAGGTTAAGAGCAGAATGGCCGCGGCATTCAACTATTCACACACTCCCTTATGAGAATAGGGGTGAACGGCTGCCGGAGCTTCGGTTCAGCCAATCCAGATGTTGGATCGGCTGAGTCGAAGTCCTTCTGCACTTCGACTCGGCTGAACATGCAGAGCATACTCGGCTGACCGAAGAGCAGCCGAAGGCAGCCGATGTATGGCTGATTTTAATCCTGCAAGGAAATTATGTGGACGTGCCCCACATAAGGCAAGAAAAGGCCACAAAGTTTGCTCTCATGTCCAGGAGCCGGCTTCGCTGTAACCAACAAACTCCTTATATTCAGATCACAGGGCCACCGGTGGCTTCCAGAAGGGGGCACAGTGGCTGCACAATTGTAATGTGCCTCTGTGGTAGAGACCCACCGCGAGCGGCGGTGGCGGTTACAGGTCTGTGGAAATAAAGATACTGATCACAATGTAATTACCGCCTGAGAATAGAGAATACACAAAACAGAAAGCGGAGGATCATGATTCTGAAATATATAATGACTGCGAAACATGGGGGTTTCATTTTCCCGTACTTGTGTCTGAGACGAGGAATTCAGATTACAATCTTGTGCCGGTGACACAACAAAATAACATAAAGGGACGTGAATAGCCGAATTTTGTTTGGCTCACCTTACTTCAACTGGGTTATTCACTCGGCTCCCTTTGGGGGTTATTTTATGAATAACCCCCAAAGTCTTAAAAGCAGCTAACACAGACAAGTTTAACTTGAAGATGAAAAATGAACATGGATGAGATTGGAAAAGGTGGAGGATGGTGGAAATTTGAATGGAAATGATGATACGATGGCTTATAAACATTGGCATGAATATGATGAGGAGATTGTAATTCCCGTAGATAACATAAAACATATCAAACAAAGACAAACAAATGAAGAAATAGTCGAGAAAAGGTTTAACAAACTGCCTTTTACTAAATGTATTTTTGCTCTCTCCCGAAATGTCAGGTTATATTTTGTCCTCGGTGGAGCAGAGTCTCCGCTTCTCCGTGTGGCTAAATGTCAGACCGCTGCACTGAGTACTTTAAGTAAAAATGTTCTTTCAGTCCTATGTATCCCTTCCAATCACTCTAGAAAATTGTGTCTGAAATGGTTCTGTGCGGATGGCAATTTGATTCCCCAGGAAACCTGAATGCTGTCGGGGGTTCTACTTGAGCTTTTGGGAATTGATGTTATTAAAACTATTTTTGGACGAAAGAGAATCATATTTTACGGGGTTATAGAAGCAATGTCGAAAACATATGTGCAAAAATAGTTTTCTATTTGCTCACAAATAAATGAAAGTGAGTAGGAGAAGCAACGTGACATGCCTGTAAAGCTGCTTGGACTACAAAAATAAAAAAAAATCAAATTAGAAATTTGTGTGCAAACAATAAGGACACAAAGAGCTTACAAAAATATAAAAAGCCGCCTACTGCACCCCCTCCCGCAGGCTTCAGTGGACAGTTTCTCCTCAGAACCCCGCTGCCTCAGCCCAATGCATGCAGCGGGGATCCAAAGACAGCGCTGAAGGAGGGGGGAGCGCTGTATGTATAAAAAATTAAGGCATGGAGGGGGAAGGAATTAAAGGGAAGGGGAGAAGGGAATTGAAAGAAAAGAGTGGAATGAATGTATATAGTGTCTATAGCAGTGGTTATTAACCCGTCTAGGGCCGGGACCCCTTGGTAACATTTGCCAGGTTGTGGTGACCCCAATGGTAACATTTAGGAATGCACCAATAATAGTATCTGTGTGGGCTCTCGGGCGGCCAGTGTGGGCTCACGGGTGGTCAATGGGGCTTTCCCGCGGTCAATGCGGCTCTCTGGTGATCAGCGCGGCTCTCTGGTGGTCAGTGTGGGCACTGTGGTGGCCAGTGCGGGCCCTGTGGTGGCCTGTGCGGCTCTTTGGTGATCAAGCCAGCACTCAACTCCCCTCACTCCTGTCTGCTCCCCTCTCTTTGATCCTTCCCGGCCAGGGGACTGACACTGCTGCTCTAGGAGGAGGCTGAGGAGCCTCTCACCTAGCGCAGCACAAAGCATGTGGCGACCCCCTCAACTGTGGGAACCACTGGTTTAGAGAGGTAGGAGAAAACAGGAGTGAAGAGAGGAGGAAATAAAAAAAGAACAGCTCCAGGGTTCAGATGTACGCTGCTGAATCAGATATTGTTTAAAATATCAGATAAAAAAAACGAATAGTGGTGATCAAAATCATGGGTCCCAAACCCTATGGAATTTCGTCAAGGAATCAGAGAGCTTTGCAGATAATTTTTTGTTCAAAAATGTAGTGTGGATACGGTTTTAACTTCAGCAAAATGCAAGAAGGGGGGATTCCAGGATTTTGCGATGACTATAGTTCGGTGGCGGCACATGGGTCATAAGGGCGAAATTATGGTTGGACAAATCGGGGGTCGTAGGTTAGGCAATGCTTCTCCTGGTTGTAATTGCATGGGTAGGAGGACCAGACGAAAGAGTAGCGTGGATACTTTATACCAATGATGGACTTGTGCACAGGACCACCAGGCGTGGAGCACTTTGCCAATGACGTCACATCCCCTAAAAAAAAAAAGTTTTTGATTAATAAGCAGGCCCATAGCAAAAATATAAACATTGCTCTTGTCCATAGGCGCTGTACAGGTGTAAGAGCCGAAGTGGTTAAAACTCAAAAACTCCAGAAAGCCGAGCATCTGCGCATGGACTAATCAATTTGTTTTCCGTACAAACAATAAGCAGTGGAAGTCTTTAACAATTAGCTTTGCAATATTCATTTTAGAAATTGATGATCAGCCATTCCTGTGCATTATTATTTACCTGGCTGCCCATTCTATCTTATTAAAAACCACAGCATGGTTCTATTATCATTAAAATCATCACAGACTGATTGATTTTGATATAGCATAGGAAGTCTGTGGCTGGAAAGTCCACATTCGACATTGGCATTAAAACTTTAGAGGAACCTCAAGTTAGATCATGGCACCAAGGATGGTGATTCCGATGAGATTTATATATTGGGGGGAAGCCATGTGTTGTTAAAGTCAACCTATTGGACCATTGGTGTCATATTCAACCGGACTAGTTTTGTAATGTTGAAGGCATCTCACTACTCATCCATGTGTCTTCCTCAGTTCCATTATGTGTTGGGAACATCCTTCTGCTGGCTAGAGCAGAACCCAAAATGATCTGATCACTGACTTTAGCTCCCACTTCTTACTTTGCTAACATTGTTAAAAGCCCTGAAGATGGGGAAGTGCAAAACGTGGACCCTTGTTTTATGGATTTTATACACCAGTGAACATATTATTGCAGAAGCTTTCAAGGCGTTTATTTATGATGTTCCTCACCTACCTCCACAACTCCAGGAACATACCCCAGCATTTATATCTTCAAGGCAACAGGTATGTTGCCTTGACTCAACCACCTTGGAATGTGTCAAGGTAAATGTTGATTGTCCAAGAGCATGACCAGAGGTGTTAAAATGTGTGAAACCACCCTGTTCTAATTCCATAATCAAATCATCATGGTGCCACTGGTCTCACTGCATGGCTTTCAGTGTGAATTGTAGTCATATTACTGGGATAATGGTGTTACAAAAACTATATAGGTGGGTGACAGATCGTTGAGGGTTCCCACTCCTGTTCTGGGGTTGTTGTTCCAGTTTGATGTAGATGGCTTCTTTTGTGCCTCTTTGGATTCTGTAATTAGAACAGGCTGGGCTTTCATCACACCTTCCATCATGTTCTTTAAAGCCACACTAAACTCAGGAATTCTTACATCTTAAAATCCATTCAAGTACCTTCACTATTAACAACCATGTATCTTATTTGTGTATCACTCGGCTGTAGATCCTCCAATCATCTCTGAATTGGTGCTGACACTGTCCTTCCCTCTGGAGGGTGACTACTTGTGTTCCCCATGGTCCCTGTGTGTGTTGTGAAGTAGTCACCGCTCCAAGCTTGCTCCTGTGATGGACTACAATCTCAATACAAATGAGTAAACTAAACATGAGATTGTAGTCCATCCCTGGAGCGAGCTTGGAGTGGTGACTACTTCACAACACACACAGGGACCATGGGGAACAAAAGTAGCCACCATTCAGAAGGAAAGACAGTGTCGGCACCAATTCAGAGATAAAGTGACTCTGTTACCAGTACAACAATAAGTGCTGAGCTATGTTTCTGACGCTCATTAAAAGTGTATAATCATCTTCAACATTAGAGAACAAGTCAGGTTGAATGTGACCAACTACTATTAGCTAATTCATCCCAAGCCTGTTCAAAAGGGTTGAGGCCGGGGGTCTGTGCAGGCCACTTAAGTTCCTCCACACCAAACTCACCAAACCATGGAGCTGGCTTTGTGCACAGGGGCAAAGTCATTTGAAAACGGAAAAGAGTGTTCCCCAAACTGTTTACCTAAGGTTGGAAGAGCACCATTGTCTATCATGTCTTTGTATCTGTATATCTATCTATCTATCTATCTATCTATCTATCTATCTATCTATCTATCTATCTATCTGTCTGTCTGTCTGTCTGTCTGTCTGTCTGTCTGTCTGTCTGTCTATCTATTAGACAGGTGCATTCGGATTCGGACAACCCTGCAAATCAACGAAAATCAGTTGATTTGGTAGTTCGTCTGAATCTGAAATAACAAATGTATTATATGCCCGAATATACTAAAACTATATTCAGGCATACATAAATTTGTTTTCAGAACGCATGGCCATCGGTGTGTTCTGCGCAGGCCCGCCACCATCTTGGAGGCGGAGCATATGACGTCACATGACGGTGACGTCATGTGCTGAACGAGCGGTGGCCATATCTGCCGCCGGCTCATTCTGCACATGCGCGTTGCCATCTTGGAGTATATCTTGGTATACACTAAGATGACAATGCTTGAACATGCGGGTGCCGCCATCTTGTTGTACACCAAGATACACTCCAAGATGGCGGCGCGCAGCTGATATGGTCGCCGCTCGTTCTGCAGTTGCAGTGTGCGGTTTTGGATTTGGAGGCTCGTTGTTCTGAATCCGGAACAGAAAAATGTGTTTCCTTTGATGAACGGAATAAAAATGTTTTTTATTTTCATTTGTTTCGTCCGAAAACAAAATGTTGTTGCCGTGCACATGTCTACTATCTATCTATCTATCTATCTATCTATCTATCTATCTATCTATCTATCTATCTATCTATCTATCATATCTATTATTCCATGTACTCCTAATTGTTATTCATTTTTATTTTAGCTTTTTCCTTCTCTCATCTGAAGGCTGACACTTTTCTATGTGCCTCTAAAGCCTATCGGTGACCTCTTCCTGACATCCTATTATTCTACAGTAATGGGTTACAATGTTCCAATTATTATCTGCCCGGACTCATACATACTGTAACACCAGCCGTGTTTTATAAGCTCGCCGCGTTTGCCATTTCCGCGCGCTGCCGACTGCAGATTAATTAATGGTCAGAATTTCCCGGCTTACAGATGTCTATGAGCTTCTGAAGTTTTATAAACACGAGCTGATTAAAATGCATGTATTCATGACACCTTTTTTATTATGCAGATATTCATGGGGGGGGGCACAGTTGAAGCCTCAGATGGGTTTTCTCTTAAGTTTGATATTCCACTGTAAAAATAAAACCGGGTTTTGTAATTGAGTCTGAAGCGAGAGTCTTTAGTGAGAGCGGTTGACTTTTGTTTAGTAATTTGCTGTATCTGGTTCATCAATTTCAAGAGTATCCAGCATTTGAAATTATTGATTTGCTCAGATCCCTTTCAGTCTCTCCGCAGCTAATTAACTGTCGGCCTCATTTGGAAAGTCGTTTTATTTTTTTCCATTCAGTGGCTCTCAGATGCTTTTCTGTGACACTCTTTTTGTTTTGTTTTTTGTTTCCAACAGATGCCTGCCAAATCACTGCGAACATGGCGGAACGTGCTCGCAGACTTGGAGCACCTTCCACTGCGACTGCGGGGACACGGGCTACGCCGACGCCACTTGCCATAGCTGTAAGTACGCTTTGTTAGTCCCAGTGAAGGTGTATTTGTCAGAGCAGCCAAGGCAGCTATGTTCAGCAAATGTCCACCAGCCTCTTCCATCTGTTCCGTTGCTGGAGCACCAAACATATAAAAACAGATCATCTACTAGACCGTGTACAAGCCTGGCAGACCCTGCCATGAAATTTTGGAAATTGCTCATTGAAGATCTGCAGGAGTGACTCATCAACCCTCCTGTCAAAGTCTCTTTTGTTCAGAATGAATGGACCACCAGTGTATGAAACACCCTACATTTTCAAACCCCAAATATTTTTTGTCTGTTATGATGTTATGTTATGATAATATGTTATGTCTGTTTTCTTCTAAGTATCAGAATGTATATTTTGTTCGGGGAACAGAGATAAAAAATGATCACCACACCCCTAAAAAAAACTGTATCAAAACCACAGACCTTAGTTTTGTTTTGTTTTTTTATGGTGCTACTTATTGTATAAGCTCGAGATTCTATGTCATCAAAGCATAAATTATTTTAAATATTATCTAAAAACATAAAAGAATCAAATACATTTTTTTTTTACTTTTTGATTTTTACAAGGGGTGGGCTACCCATTAAAAAACAGGCTTGGGCTTCAAGATTTACTTTCAAGTTGAACTCCAGTCAGCGGCTTCCTCTCTCCCGCCGCCTGTTAATAGGGACGTGGCAGGGAGAGAAGCGGTTTAGTTGCAGGAGCCCGCCACCTTGCCGAGCAGCCCGTTGGCAGTGCGGGGCCCCAGGGACCCTGCACTGCCCCATATTCCATCAAGGTGGGTACCCAGGACCGGACCTCACTGGGCCCCTCCACACAGCCTTAGGCCCCGGTGTAGCCGCACTGGCTGCACCAGCAGTAGTTCCACCCCCTGAGTCAGCCAACAATATTTTTTTAATTTAATATTGCAACCCCCACCCTTTCCTCAGCAGCAAGGATTAACTGTTTGCTTATTGTATGGGGTAATATACATTTTTTGCCCAAGCACATTGTGTTCTAGAACAGCCTGCTCCAACTCGCTCAGCTCAGCTTCCCTGAACTTCCTGTTCAATACAGAATCACAAGAGACAGAGCAGTCTCCCTCAAATGTCCATCTACTAGCTTGGAGGAAGAAGAAGGGAGGAGGGAATAGAAGTAGAGGGCAGGGGGGAGGGAAGTGGCTTCATATACAGTGATTGTAGAGACAATCGCCCCCC
>NW_017306427.1:1480375-1482403 GCF_000935625.1 Nanorana parkeri
TTGTGAAAACAAACCCCCCCCCCCCCCCCCCCAAAACAGGATATCAGGACCAGTGCGAAGGGGCTCAGCTGATTTTGCAGGAAACTAAAACTTTTTAACATCAAGAAGCACCATCCATTGTAAGTGATTTAAAATAGCTTAAAACCCTTGACTTTAATATCCCTTTACCTGTGGATCGTACATTATTGATTTATGTTTGTTTGTTTTTTGCTTTGCTACATGATTGGGTATTCACAAAGAACATAGCCCCACTTTACTAAGTGAACATTTTCTACTTTATTGATATATCAACTCATCGCCTGCATTTTTCCTTTTACCTATGATTCCTACCACAATTAACAACTTGGAGGGATTCTATAAGCTGAGTGTGACTTTCACCAATATATTTATAGAATAGTAATTAGCACACCTTTATCAGGCCATACAAAGACATTTCTAAACAAACACTGTGCAGTGTTACCCAATTACAATGTATCATTTAGTAACAGGAATGAGGAAGGAACAGGAGGTAAGTTCGGAGGTGCTGATGGCTTTGCAGCCTCCAGACATGAAGTCACAATGGTAATGGAAACCTTTCACTTTTCACCCAAGTGTAGCTTTGTCTTAGAGCCAAAAGCTATAAGTAGCTCACCTTGTTTCTGAATACTTACTGTACCTGCGTCTTTTTGATTAACATTCTTAATCTTTATTACAGCCCAACTCTGGGCAACAATTAAAAAAAGGAGCCCTAGTTATTCTTTATCCACTTTGGTGCTTTGGGCGTAGGCGTTATGCCCTACAAAAACTTCAACACAGTTTCTAGGGCATATTCCCTACACCCTGCTAATTGTTCCCCGCCGTGGTTCAATGACCACAATTGCCAGCAAATCTTGGCTGTCCAAATCAGCCTTTCTCAACCAGGGTGTGTCTCCCTGGGGTGCCTTCTGCCTTCATATTTTTACACAGCATCAAGCCTCCCCATGGTTCAGGTAGTCTTCTGATGTGAAGGAGGCTCCTATGTGAATGGGGAGCTCCTGATGTTAATGTGTGGCTTCTGATGTGAAAAGAGGAGGCTCCTAGTGTGATGTGAAGGGGAATCCTAATGTAATAGAGGGACACCTGATGTTAATGGGTGGCTTCTGATGTGAAAAAGAGGAGGCTCTTATGTGAAGGGGAGGGGGGGCTCCTAGAATGGGAGGAGGAGTTCTGATGTGAAGGTAAATATAATTGTAAAGGGGCTCCTGATGTGAAAGGGGGATTTTGATGTGAAAGGGGAGGGCTCTGAAGTGAAGGGGGGCTCCTGATAAAGTATAACGTTATCATTGAATACACAGGCCCATAGTGTCAATGTAAAAATAGTCTAATCCGTACGGGTTATACAGGTGGTTCCTTCCTGCTGTGTGACCAGCCCCACAAAGCCACTCCTCTTCACCGGTCATGTGGTAACAGCCTTTCCATGTCATCATATACAATGCCTTCCTGCATGATGGAGTATTCAATGTGAGCACAGCTTCACTTTGCTAAAGGGGCATTATATATGAAAACTATATTTAAAAGCTAACACTGTTCTAAATAGAAATAAACATTTTTGCTATTATTAGTTTGTCTATAGATTGCATAAAAAAAATTGACAGAACACAATTGAAAAAAGTAAATTTGAGCTGAAGTGGCTAAAAATAAAATGTAGTTCTGGCTGCAATCCTTGCTTTCTCTCTGGCACTGTCCCCTGCAGTACCTTTTCTCTGCCACAAGGTGCCCTCCGCTGGAAGGTTGTGGACTTAAAGGAGAACTATGAGGTGAGTGATTTCCACTCACCTCATAGTTCTAGCCGAAGTGCAGGGAGTCATGGATCCGTCCCCTTAGAAAACACCACCACAGCTCTCTGTACTTGTAGTATAATGATGCAGACATGTCAGTGCCGCTCTCTGCATCACCGGGGACCACCCACCACTGGCAGAAGATCTGAAAAGGAAGAGGATCAAGCATGTTACCTGGAGACTTTGGGAGAAAGGAAATGATAAAAAAAGCAAAACACAAAGTAGTAGGGGG
>NW_017306427.1:1483593-1487931 GCF_000935625.1 Nanorana parkeri
TGGGGGAACACCAGGGGGTGGGGGCTGAGTCCGTTGGATGGCTTTGAAGTAGATATAAACCCCAGCTGAATAACAGTTGTATTATTAACATCTGTCATTTCACCTGATTTCACGTTTTTTTATTCTTTGTTGCATCTTACTATTACAGATCCCCCAAAACTCTTTTTGCAGGCCCTTGTGACAGGGTAACAATGCAGGAGCACGCTTGGGGGGAAAAGAACAGTGCATGCTGACGTTTTAAAATCTTTTTTTTTTTTTAGGTGAAAATAAATTTAAAACGACTTCTGCAGGGAACGGGCCTAAAAATGACATGTCTCTGAAATTTTAAATGCTCGGTTAACATTTACTGGATTCAACAGACCGGAAAACATACAATGTGGCAATTGCAAAAAATGTGGCACCCTGTCAGTCTGTACTCACTAACATACCCTATGGCTGAGGTCGCAGCCTCCAAATGTTACTTGCAGCCACTTAGCAAGTCTTTCTGTTGCCGTGTTAAGATTTTTTTTCCCGCTCTCCCTTGACAAACCCTTCAGGCTCACAGACATTCTTGTGTCATCTGGCTTTCCACTGCACGTTTGACATCTACATGCAGATTGTCAGGCACTGAAAATAATCAGATTCAGCAATGAAACTGTAACTGTGTTTTATGGTGTGTAAGGATATGTTGTGGTCATGTTTTTTACCTGCAGAGGTTGTATTAAAGTTATACATAGAAGAGCTTTTCTCAACCAGGGTTCTAAAGAACTCTGGAGTTGCTCCAGAGGTTGCTAGGTGGTTTCCTGAATCATGAGCGAATTCTTCCTCTCAAAAAAGCAACCATTGACACCAAAGGTCTTTATAGCTATCTGGATGTGGGGAATTATTTCCACTGTAAAGGGCATCCTTCCCAATAACCACTAATGTAAGAGACATTTTTCTAAGGGACCACCAGTATTGTGGGGCCCTTCTCCAACAGCCCTTCTCTCACTCAGCACCAAAGTAAGGGGCATTCTTCGCTCTGACAACCATGACCCTTCTCCCAATGAGCACTAATGTAAGGGTGTCCTCTCTCTGATAACCAATGTAAGGGAGCACTTCACGAATATCAGTGTAAGGGGGCCCTTCTCTCACTGTCCACCAAAGTAAGGGGCACTCTTCCCTCTGACAACCATTCTCCCAATGCCTACCTATGTAAGGAAGTCTTCTCTCTGACCACCAATGTAAGGGAGCATTTCACTAATAGCTAGTGTAAGAGGGCACTTCTCTCATTGACAACCAAAGTAGGGGCATTCTTCTCACTGACAACCATGACCCTTCTCCCAGTGGCCACCAATGTAAGAGATCCAACAGAGAAAACAAGGAGGGAAGCGCTACAAACTAAGTGAGAGGGCGTGTTACGGAGCCAGGGAGGAGGGAATGGGAAAAGGTTATAACAATGTAAGAGAGGCATCTCTCTGATCACCATGCAAGGTAGCATTTATTTAATAGCCAGTATAAGGGGGCCCTTCTCTCACTCCCACCAAAGTAAGAGGTATTCTTCTAATTGAAAACCATGGCCCTTCTCTCAATGACCACTAATGTAAGGAAATCCTCTTTCTGACCACCAGTGTAGGGGAACATTTCACAAATAGCCAGTGTAAGGGAGCCCTTCTCTCACTGATCACTAATGTAAGGGGCAGTCTTCTAATTTGCAACCAGTGTCCTTCTCCCAATGACCTCTAATGTAAGTCAGGATCATTGAGTATCATTTTGTTTTATTATTATTGAAAATAATGTTGTCATTTAGAGTAGCACTTGGTGTCAAATATACTAAGTAGAGCACAGAGTTAGAGATGGAGACAAAGATTCTTGTCTTTAGAATGTGTAAAATGCTTTAGTGTGCATAGTCTGGGCACAGGTTCACTTTGAAGTTCACCCGAGGTCGTCACTGCACAACCAGCTATATAAGCTATATAAATACCAGCCATGCTTCCTGTATCCTCAGCACCTTCTTAGTCTCTTTAATTCCAAATAACCAACAACACAGTGCCTCCTTCCTTGTCAACTTTGCCCAATACTCCCTATGCCTCTGCTGGGTTTGCAATAATTCGCCTCCGCAGGGGGGTTTTCCGCATATCTCTCCTCATAGGTCATATGTTCTACTTACTCCAATGCATAGACACTGTGATGAAGACAGCAAACTGATTTTCCTTATGCAATTCAAAAAGTAACTTTATTTATTATGATTTAGATTCACTTACACTTAAACAATCCAAGCTTCTGGCTTATCTATATACTGCAATGTCAAGAAACTAGGGGCCCACTCATTGCCCCCCCTCATTTATTACACTGCAGAGACAAGACACCACCTTAGGTCTTCCACCCTCCTTCTCAACCCCTCTCAGGCTTTGGGTGTTGTTCAAGCTTTTGAAACTTTTGTGCTGCCACTGCACCAAAACGTCCCAAAAATTGGACCTGCCACAACATTTTTAATGCAATGCTCTATGGTGCACTGCAATGCATGTGCATTACCTTAGTGCATTGGGGTGCTATTGGATCAGAGGGTGAACTTCAAGCCAAGTGCAAGTCTTCTGATATTAGCGGGAGAGGGTTCCCTGGAAAATGAAATTGCATTCCACTGAAACTACATTGTACATAATGGATAGATGTCATGGATATGCTGCAGGGGCAGGACGTTTTCATCAACAGGCTCCTTTTACAGCCACAGGCCCAACAATTTGCGGCACATTTTTCATCCAAATTTAGAGATAAAGAGATTTTTCAATTTACACTTTTATCTTTAATGTTTCCCTAATGTTCCTTCTTAATGATCTGTAGAAATTAAGAGAAAAAGAAAAACCCAAAACAAAGTTGCATATAAAATAACTATCAATAATTGTATACAAACACATCTAATGCAGCAAAGTGGTTTATTTTTGGAACAAAGATGATCTTGTGTCAGGGCAAAATGTTTATTTGGAAAAAATTGTGTAATTGAGTTCCAGGCAGCTCGTCAACTCAGTGAATAATTAATTAGCTGTTACTCTAAAACCCATAAAATGTGTCACATTAAAAGCGCAGCACAGAGGCTGCAGAGTCCTTGACAATGTTCAGCACTTTCTCAAGTGTTTGTTCAACAAGGGCCGACATTTATTACTTTGACTCCCGGAGTGTTCACCTGACCATTTCCCACCTCGACATCTTGAGTTTTGCGCCTGAACTGTCCCCTCCTTTAACTGCCACATGGGTAATTATGGCGGGACTAATTAAAGAAAAACATAACGCTGCAAATAACTTTAACTGTAACAAAAAAATCAGGGTCCATTTACGTTTGTGTGGCATGGGTCATTAGGACTTGTGCCGCATTAAGGCAGGTGATTGAAAATAATAGGCTGCTGACTCACCAAACCTCCCAAAAATCAGACATGCCACAAAAATGTTTTTTAACGTAATGCACCGTGTTGCATCGCCATGCATAATATATATGTGCATTGGCTTTGTATGTTGGAGTGCTGAATGGCACCACACTGTATCAATGCATGAAGCATCCATGCAAAAAAAAGTTTAAGGAGCCATTCACATTTATGCAGTGTGTTAATGCGTGTGCATTCGATCGCATTTTAATGTGCATTGCATTAGAGCAGCTTTTGAAAATCTTGTGCTGCCACTGCACCAAAACTGCACAAAAATTGGACCTGCCACAACATTTTTAATGCAATGCTCTATTGGGCACTGTCATACATTGCAGCACACTGCAACGCGTGTGCGTTACCTTGGTTTGGCACAGCCTTGATACTACTTTAGAATATAAATATGCTCCATATGCACCAAAACAAAAGGTGTGCAAAGTCTTTGTGCAATTTGTAGAGCAGCCGCAGCCTGAGTAGATGAGACTGTCTCCTGCCAGCATGCTGCGGGGAAGTACCCTTGCTATGCGTGGAAGCAGTGGTCTTAATGCAGAGGTCCAACATGCCCCCTCTAGAGAGAGCTAAAGATTTCCAGTTAATTAATCTCATACTACCAGCTGGCTGGAGAGCTCTGACTTAGGGAGCATATTGAATGTTTGCTGAGAGACCACTGCTTCTACACATAGCAAGGGTCCTTCTCAGTAGCATGCTGGTAGGGGAGAGGCTTTACTACTCTGGCTGTGGCTGCTTTCTAAAGCAAACAAACTATAAGACTTTGCACACATATTGCTTCAATCCACCTGGAATGCAGTTGTTTTAACTCCTGGGAGGAGTATCGAGGCAGGAAGCTATGTAGAGTACACTGCAGGCTCCTTCCACCAGCAATGGTGTGCCTGCATTGCATAGAGAAGCACATAAAGTTTGTAATGAAAGTGGAAAGGCTCTATTTAAAAATGTTGTTAACTTTTTA
>NW_017306427.1:1487954-1504651 GCF_000935625.1 Nanorana parkeri
TATATTTGACTTTGTGTACACAATTCATCTTATCTTTCCAGTCTTAAAGTGATTGAAAAAAAAATGGCAAAAGTTGTAATTCTTTTTCAGATAAAAGCTTTGTGGACTTTTTCATGACATTCTAATCATAACATATAATGGATCTTATGTAGAAGAGAGGATACAATCAAGTATGAGGAAAGGATCTAATTATGTGACATTGTACATTTAGTCCTGTTAGTGAATTTGGTGTTCATCTGATTCCCCCCTCCAGCTCTGTATGAACAGTCATGTGAGGCCTACAAGAACAAGGGTTACCCGTCTGACTTTTACTACATCGACTCCGATGGCAGCGGGCCTCTTGGACCTGTGCGTGTCTTCTGCAATATAACTGGTAAGCAGTGTGACGTCTTCATTCTTTTCTTTTTTAGCATGTCAATTCCTTATTTATCAAAGATCATAAGGTAGTACAAACATGTTCAAACAAGATGCAGGCGTCAATGACGTCTTCATTCTTATGCATATAGTGTATGTGAAGAAAATTATACTGCTCCCACTAAACCACATACATTTCAAGGCGCCCCAAGCCTGTAATAGAAAGGATTTTTATGTATCCATGTTGCCCTTAAAGCTGCATGAAAAGGACCCTGTCCGGGTTGTAAGGTATTTTTTGTTATCGAATCCAAGCAGATTCACTCATCACTACTGTGGAGGATCTAAATCTAGATCTAAATCTTAATGGCAGACCACAGACTGAGTGACCGTTCTCTCCGGAATGAGATTTAGACCCCTGCTTCATGAAAATTTCACTCACTGGACCTCCTTGGATTTTAATTCACTGCCCCTACTTTAGAGTGACCCGCACAGAGTCCTACTGTTACTTTTTATTTTCGATTTACATGCTACTTATATGTTTTATAATAATTTTTGTAGACTTTTATAGCTATATTTTTTTATATCTTCTTCCCGGATTCCCTATCCTATCCTGACTTCCTAATTGTGTATTGTATATCCCTAAGCATTTACACTTGGCATCCTATACTTTTACTTACCAGTCAATACTGTATACTGATCCTAATCTTTTATGTGCAGCTCTGATGAAGGGGGACCCTATGAACCCCCAAAATGTGTTGGGTTTTTTTTATGACAAAAAAAATTTGAATCTGGACTTTATACGTTCTATTTTGGGGCTTTCATTCTTGCACATCTAGTCCTTAACAGAGTCCTGACCTTAACACCGCTAATGCCTTTGGGATGATTTGGAACACTAATTGTGAGACAGGTCTTCTCATCCAACATCAGTACCTGACCTCACAAATGTTCATTTTGGTTGAATTGGTAAAAATTCCCAGAAACACTCCAAAGTCTTGTGAAAAGCGTGGAGGCTGTTGTGGGTGGTGGTGGGACTCCATTCTAGTGGCCATGGTTTTGTTGAATGTTCAACAAGTTTATGTAGATGGGATGGTCAGATGTCCACAAAATGTAGTTGTGTACATTACTATTGCAGTATTACCGTAACTAAACTGTGAATATGTTCTGTGTGGTCTGGATCTCATTGTGAAGGAGAGACTCTCCCCAATTGTTACATTAATTAGCAACCACTCGGGTGGGATAGCTTCAAGAAGTACATTTATTCAGCTAGCCAGCCGGGAAAGTGCAGGAATTTAGGCAAGTTCAAATAATATGGGCTCGCTGGCTGCTTTTTATAGAGATTTGAACAATGAAACCATCTGTGTTACCTTGAATTATCTCCAAATATTAGATAATAATGCCACCCTGTACTTGTATTTGATTGTGCCAAGAACATTAGATGATCCTTCTTGTCATAATAATACTCCTTCACATCAAGGTTTGAAGACACCTGTCTTGGCATTGGGCCTATTGTTCCTTAAGCGAAGGTCAAAAAACATGTTTATGACTTTGTCTCTGAATACTTGTTACCTAATCCTATAAGGCCTAATTGTTCTACATGATCCCTTGTTACCTCGTCCTATAAGGCCTAATTGTTCTACATGATCCCTTGTTACCTCATCCTATAAGGCCTAATTGTTTTACATGAACCCTTGTTACCTCATCCTATAAGGCCGAACTATTCTACATGAACCCTTGTTACCCCATCCTTTAAGGCCGAATTGTTTTACATGAACCCTTGTTACCTCATCCTATAAGACCTGATTGTTCTACATGAACCCTTGCTACCTCATCCTATAAGGCCTAAATGTTGTACATGAACTCTAGTTACCTTCACACACAAGGCTAAATGTCCCACATGTTGCTTATTCATACAACTTATTATCTATATATTATATGTATATATTATGTTTCCACTATATAATTGTGCACTACATAAATGCAGACTTACAAATAAAGCACATTTTATAATAATAGAAGTTTAACAATGTGATTCAGCAGGGATCCCTATACACCAGCATTAGTTCCAGTGTGTAGAGCAATGAAATCGTCAACATTTGAAAGCTTGAGAGGACCATAAGGACACAAATGAAAAAAGCATAAAGGAGTGAAGGAAAGATGAATGACTGAATGAATGAATGGATAGTATGTGGCTTTACACAGCAGTTGATGTTACAGGGGAAATGTGAACGCATATGACTGTAAGCTTTTCTATTTTGAGTTAGCTGTTAGAGTTATAAAGCAGAAAAGCATTTATAGACCTCTTATCCCATACCACGGTGTATATTCTCTGCAGTTGTATTCCATGTGCGTTGTACTGCATGTCGGATCTGGAAATGACACTTTACTGTTCATTTGCAGGATCTGATATCTCTGTTAGTACGATGTACAAGATGTCAGATTCTGAAGTGACATTTCGTACTTCATTTTTTTAGATCTGATATTTCTGCTAGTGCAATGTACAGGATGTCAGTGATAGCTCCATTGCCACGGCACGGTAAGATTTTAATCAAATCTTTTTGACGTGCCGTTCAGGTACCTCAGCTATTCGGCATCTGAGCCTGTCACTGCAGCAGAATCGTAGTGTATGTGTGCAAGATGCACAGGTAAGAGGATATCCCGGGGGTTCAACAGAATCGTAGATGTTCTGTAAACAAGTGTATGTGTGCAAGATGCACAGGTAAGAGGATATCCCGGGGGTTCATTACTAATACAAATCTCAATCTGGGACCAGAAGAGGTGCCTTCCCCTCTCCCTCCTCCTCTCTCTCTATCACTCCTCTTCTTATTAAATTTGCATCTTTTCTTACTTACCGTCTTGTCATGTACTCTGATGGGGAGCCTGAGATGATGACAATGGCCTCTCTTACTGCCCTGGCCCATGCATCACTAGGACAGGGGGTGCAGAGACAGAGGAGTGCCACAGGTACAGGTGGATGGTGATGCGACTGATGTCACTGGAACTGATGAGTACTATCTTCATGTGGTTGGAGGTGATATGAGATAAGTGCAACCGACAGTAACAGGAAATGGTCAGCAATAGCTGGGCGAGATGGTAACAACACTGCCGGCAAAGACGAGTCAGGTAGAGGCTGGGTCAGCAACTTGCATGTAATGAGGTACCAGAGTGGGAGGCAGTACAGGAGCAGATCATCAGGCAGAGGAGAACTGGAGTAAAGTTATGCAGGCTGGGTTGAACTTCTTGATACTTCTATGTTGTTTGTGTTTGCATTTCCTTCCCTTCCGTGTTTCTTTTCCTTCCCTTTTACGTTACCTTTGTGCTTTCCATTCATATGCATTCCTTTTCTTTTTTACTTTCCTTTCTTCCCTTCCCTTCTCTGTTCCTTTGCTTTTTTTCCCCTTTACTTTCCTATTTCTTTGTGCTTTTTTTTATTTTTTTTCTTCTCCATATTATTTCTTTTTTTTTCTTTCCTTTCCCGTCTCCCTTTTTATTCCTTACATTTACTTTCCCTTTACCCCTTTCATTACTTTCCTTTTACTTCTTGATTTTATTCCTATCTTTCTTTTCCATTCACTTCCCTTCCATGTTGCTTTTCTTTCCCTTTTATTTTTCCCTTTACTCTTTCTAGCCTGCTTATTTCCCTTCTTTGATTTCCTTTGTTCTTTCCCTCTCTTTTCCATCCCTTTATTTTCACTGTCCTTCCCTCACCTTCTCTGCTCCTTTACTTTTCCTCCCCATCCATGATCTTTTCCCTTTGATCTGTGTCTCCTTTTTCCATTGTTAATTTTTCCAATTCCTTCTCTCTGTGTTCATTTCTTTTGCCTTGTACCTACCCGCCCTACATATTTCCTGCAGTTGAAGATGCAAGTAATATCTTCTTATACACCAATAATAAATTCAATGTATTGTTAGGAAAGTGCCACACTTGCCCAGTCTGAGATGATGATTATATTCTGCTAATGAATGCTAATTCCTGGCTGAATTCCCTGAGCGCCTCTCTGCAACTAAAGCCCCTGAGCCACTTCTCCCCTCTGTACCATTAACCTTAGACACTCTCTTCTGCTATAATCCCTGCTTCTCTCGCTTTCTCTCTCTCCGGGGGTTTGCAGATAAAGCTAGTGAGAGCCGCTGGGAAATTCAAGCACTTCTGAATTTTCTGGGGTTAGAAGTATAAATGGAATCTGGAAACATGAAGATGATTAAATGTCAATGTTCTCACTGGAAAAAAGATTTTCAGATAGTTTTGCATTGGTGGGTAGACAGTTCATGACCCATTCAAGTATGTTATAGAGGTACTCCAATCAAAAAATAAAACATATGGAAGATTGTTTTCTTTTTATTGGCAGATCAGTCAATCCCATCTGTATCCAATGTGCAAGATTTGCTTATGTCTTCTTTTCATGTAAGTTTCATAGACAGAAAGGATCATAATGTTTATACATTTATAACAGGTTATGTTGTTTGGGTATGTTGGATACAAAGGAAATGGTAGGCATGCAGGGCACTAAGGTTTTTAGTAACTGAGGTAGACTGTAACTGCAGGACTTCCTCTAGAATCATGGGTTTCCCCATTTTGGCTTTCCAATAGTCCCCTAAGGTTCCTGACCCCCACAGTTGCTCTGATACCATCACTCATGCTGTGAGTAACCTTGAAGCAAACGTACAAAATAGCAGTAAAGTCCAGCATTTCTCAGTGTAGAAGGGCATTCTAAATTGCTTGTCCTTATACATTTATTCTTTACCGCACCACATATCTGACATGCAGTTTGCATGGGTGTATGGCTACCATCATCTCCATAACCTGCCACATCTGTCCCTCTAGAGCAGGGATGGCCAAACTGCGGCCCTCCAGCTGTGGTGGAACTACGAATCCAATGAGGCTTTGCAAGATTCTCACAGCCACAGACATGACTCTCGGAGAGAGATGCTTCATGGGATTTGTAGATTCACCACAGCTGGAGGGCCGGAGTTTGGCCATCCCTGATCTAGAGTAATATCACCAATGAAAAAAGCCAGAAAAGTTATTATGTTGTGTACCTGATCAAAGACCAAGTGGCAAGGATAGCCGATCTTTCATCGCTGGCCTGTTCTGGCAACAGGTGGCACAATGGCAACAAAGGGTTCTGTTGTTTACAGATGAACAGGAACTGCATTGCCAATTCTTGCAGCAGGACATCATCAAACAAAGGATTGTAGACAACTGGAGCCCACAGATGGAGATGGCACAACAGTGTACAACAACAAGGCAGAGTTGAGCATGGCTGAGAAGGCTGAATCCAAATAAGCAAACAGGAATTTAGATCAGCAGACAGAAGCGATGCCAGATGGATGCTGGGGGTCTGAAACATGTGGCCAAATATTGTTACAAATATGGCAGACACAAGCGATGTCAGGCCAAGGAGAGCAACATGAGTCAAGGCAACAGCAGAATGACAATCCGAAGGCAACTCATGAACGGATGCCAGATCACAACAATTATTCACAGGCCAGGTCAGGTAGGGAACCGCTGAAGAGCACTCAGCAAGGAGGCTAGAAGGACACAGATCTTTAAATTGGCCATTTGTTGTTTATAATGCACATAACTGCCTCCACATGCAGATGTACAGGCCCAGCTACAGCCCTGTGTGGAGAGCCATGTACCGGTGCACTCCTATACGCAGGTGCCTGTGCCCGCGGGACAAGGAGTCAATCACTTCAGACTAATGCTTTCAATTAGTGGAATTAGCTTTACCAGCTTTTTTCTTCCTTGGTCTCCCTTTATGGTGCATGTATTTGAGGGGTTCCAAGGAACTCTTAACAACTCATCCCTGCATCACTCCCAGATAGATAGATCAGTGGCTGCCAGAATGCATGGTATTGCAACCCTGGAGGTTGATGGAAAGATCCAGGGGTGTGGTGAGGGCAAAGGACTTCAGAACCAATAAGGGAAGTTTATTTTATTTTGTGGCTTGATGTACAGGGTCTAACATTTAAGGGTACTTTAGTGATGTGGTCTAGGCAGGACATACCAACTAGATCAGATGGAAGAGGTCGTGGGAACTGGTGATCATCGTGTTTTCATGTTTGCATGGGTCAAAGGCAGCTCTAGGTGTGTAAGCATTACATGTTATCTTTATTCTTGTCCTCTACATTCACCTGTGGTTGATTTACTAAAGGAGTAGAGCATGTTCAATTTGTAAAGTTAATTTTCAGTTTTCAAAGTTAATTTTTACTCAGCGTATTGAATGAGATGAAGCTAAGTCAAAATCCACTTTGCAAAGAATATTCAATCATGTGGAGGGAGATTAAATAAAACAGAATATTTGCTCACATATGATTGGATCATTGCAGTCAGCACAGCTTCACCTCAGTCAATAACCCAAGGAAAAATTCCTTTTGCAAAGTAACAATGCTCTACATTTTTAGTAAATCAACCCCACCGAATGCAAGATATGAGTGGAATTGGTGGGCTGACGTCAAAGGGTGTGGAAGTGTTGCTGTGCTAAGGCTGTGATTTGTATTATTTTAATGTTGGTCGTATCTCTCACTCTGATAAAAAGGTAGGATCCCCAAAAATATTTTCTTATGTTTTACTTCATTGTTTTGCTGTGATCAGCATTGTGTTTTCTTTACACTATGTTCTGGTGGAAGTGCTTTGCTTTAAAATCCCCCCCCCCCCCCCCCAACTTTGCATGGGAATTTGCACTTTGCAGGGGATGTTTCCCTTTAGTTTAGAGAATGCGGTGACCTCCATTACAAAATCATGTGCAAGCAAGAATACCATTTCTTTGGGGTATTCTTGGGTATTGATTGGGTACTCTTTGCAAAGTTAAATTTTGCCACATTCACAAAGCTAATAGAAACTTTCCCTGCAAAGTGAACAGCCTATTTGCCTTTAGTAAATCAACCCTATTAGTCATTGTTTAAATTACCAGTAGACCTACTCCAACAGCAAATATATGTATGTATGTATGTATTTACAGTATGTATGTATGTAAGTGAGGGGGGGGGGGGGGGGCTAAGGATGTATTCCGGGAGGCAAGGGAGCCACAGCCCAAAATATGTTTGGAACCACTATGCCATATTGTGTTACAGAGAAGCCTCTGTAAGATATACACTTATAGCTGTAGGGTTGTACATGCTTGGATTAGACAAAGCTCCAATATCTAAATTTACAAATGGAGCTTAGTGGAGAACTGTGATGAGCACAAACATTGGAAGAAGGACACACACAAAAATTTAAGTAAAATACATTTATAGTTCATCCAATCCATGCCACAAAACCCTAAAATGCAATGGTGTAAGGCAGGATGTTACCATAGTTATTAGGGGCCCCTTTCCTGTGGCTAGGTGGTTGACAATACTGAATGGACTGTGGTCTACACCCAACATCCTATGCTGACTCCTGCTAGCTGTGATGTGTCCAACTTCATGGTTTTCAGTTCCTGGTCTCACACTAGTAGTGGCCAATGTCTTTTGTTTTGTTTTTTGCTTTCTTTTAGTAATAGAGTCTTTTTTTTTTAAAGCATAATAAAACTTTACAGTCCGATTCACAATTCAGACTTATTTTCCATCCATGTGGCATTTTATTTGTTGCGGTTTAAAGCAGCTGGCTGAGTGATTCTGGAAGGGTTTGTTCCTTGGGTCATCCCTCTTTTCAAAAGCCCAGATGGCTGCTTAAAGAATAATTGTTTACTTTGTTGATGGCTGAAGAGCCTGAAGATGTGTTGCAGCAAGCTGTAGTTTCCTCGCTCAGCTAACTCCGCAGTCGCATGAGTCCGATCTGACAGGCTTTGCAGAGCTATTAGTGGTGAGAGCGTGCATGGGAAGAGTGATATGGGCAAACGCATCACCTGGTACATGACACCGAAGAGAGATACACAACATATCTATTAGAGGAACGAGGGGAGGTAGTTATGTTTAAAATTAAGCAAATAATCCGTGGAATATATAGGTCGGCAATGTTTAAACAGCCCCGAGGATACAGAGCAATATTAAAGAAACCAGAGGGGGGTCGAATCAGCATCAAGATGCAATTTGTAGCTTTTAGCAAAGAAAACTATTATTGTTCAGCAGGAAGAATGACAAGATCTGTTATTAGAATGTTGTGTCTTCTTCTGTATGGGTAGGCTCACACAGACTCGGGTTTTGTGATTTATAAGTCCTTTTGTAATTTTCAAGATAATTCTGGGTAATTTAGCAGTAGATGTTCTCTGGCACAGTATCACCATCAGGAAAGCAAAACGTTTTGGTGATGGGGTCTGCTTACCCCACAAAGGACTGCTACCCTTGTACTCACCTTTGAACTACCCACATACAAAGAAGTCTCACTAAAAAAAATAACATTTTAATGTTACCCACCAGGGGGACAAATGCATATAACATTTGGTCCCGTTCAGATTGGTGGCACCATTGCAGAATAAATGCACCCTTTTTTATGGTAATGATGGCTGTAGCTCCACCTTCGTTGAAAGCTTAAAATATGGGCATTCTTCTAAATAGATTTTTATTGAGTTTAATAGTGCAAGTACACACAGACACGTTATAATGCCAACTGATGCCTGTGGTTAGCAGGTCATCCATAAACAACTAGACAGAAAGTACATAAATAGTATCACAGTAATGGAAAGGCACAGGATTGGTTCATAAGAAGTAGCATCAAAACATGTCCCCGCTGTTATCGTGTAAATTCGGTCATATCCTTGGTGTTAAAGGTTGTGGGGGGACTGACAGATTGGGTTTACTGTTTAGCCTGTAGGAGGGTTTCAACCTGTGGTGCCTGGAATGGTAGAAACATATGGGCATTCTTATGGGGTGGGGGGGTATAGCCAGCACTGAGCCCCCATCCCCTCTCTTAGCTGACCATTTTATAACTATTATGAATGAGCAATCATCGCTACAGGGTAGTGTTATATTGCTGCCGACTGCTAGTAAACATACAGGGCACTGGCACTGACAGTGCTGATTGTTCATTTACAGTAAGCAGCCTTGGCAGATAGATCACATAGCCCTGTAGTGCTGAGTGAACATTTATAAATGAATGCTCAGCACTGTTGGGGCTGTGTTACACACTGTACTGCTCCCAACAGTGCTGACTGTACATTCATAAAACATCACTCAGCACTGCAGGGCTGAGAGATATACCTGTCAGGGCTGCTGGTAAATTCACAGCCATGTTGATGGGGACAAGGCTCTAATCCCCACATCCCTGCCCTGGTGGATGTGGTGGCAGTATAGGGGGATTATCAGAATCTGGAAGTTCCCTTTAGAATATAAGGGCCCCCAGATATCTGCCCCTTCCAGCATGAATAAGTAAATACCTCCTATATATAAATTGTTATCCAGTAATGGAGATCCAAAAACAGTCATGATAAGCTATGCCGGGAGACCTACCGAAACAACCAGCGATCTTCTCCCACATTACTTCCATCACAAATAACAGTCCCCAGCTAACTGCTTAATGTCAACCAAACGACTGGGCATTCTGGGGGACATCATTAACCAAATAGGCTCATGATGCTGCCTGTGCCTACTCCCATAGAAACTGACTGTCCTTAGCTGTCTGCAACTGCTGAATGCCAACAAACCAGCCAGGGATGCTGTGTGATGTCATTGACCCAATATGGTCATGACCATATTTGTTCAAATACATTACCTGGGATGCCAACCGGCCAACCATTAAATGAATTGCTTCCAGTTGCATCAGCTGGAGGTTCAAGTTCATTTTGTTTTCCCATTTCCAAACTGTGAACAGGCATGATTTTAGTTGAACTCATGGTTGACCTGAACCCAAAGCTCATCAATAGTGCTGCGTATTATGAAGTGATTTTATTTTCACTGAAGGCATGGCTGAAGGAATCTTAGAGACAGGCAAAAATGACAGACTCAGGTGCATAGAAGCATGATACGATGGAGACAGGTGTGTCCCTACACTTTTTCCACCTCTTGAGGTGGGGCTGCCGTTGATGCTTTCAGTGGAGGGGGTTGGTGCTGTACTACCCATGGCTCCAGTGTCTCACCCAGCTCTCTGACATCACTGGTTGCCCGGAGCTATGCAGGATGCCAGCCAGAGTATCACAGGTTGCTAAGACTGCTTAGCAACCTGGGACGTTCTGGCCGGAAAGGGGGTGGCAGGCACACCTGCCACCCCCCACGTGGCCCAGTGAGATGCCACCTGAGGTAACAACCTCAGGCTGTCTCATCATATGGATGGCCCTGAATGTAGAGTTGCCAATATGGAGGGTAGCTCAGAAAACTGAGCAAGATTATTAACAATGTACATTCGGGTGCTACCTCTAACAATCCTGCTTTCCGAGATTATGTTACCAGTCCGATGCATGAATGTAGCTGTGAGAATTATAACATTGAGAAGTGAGGAGTACCAGGAAGAGATACAACTAATTACTACCAAAATTAACCCATTCCAGAATGTCACACAATGTAAACTTGTTGATTGTAAGAAAAATATTATGACAGGTATCACCTGCCACCTTTGCCACATAATGACATCCCCCAATATTTAAATGACTGATTGTCCAATTAGTACTGCACCTGACAAACCGAGCCCCCAGTAATAAGACTAGAAGAGGAGAAGAAAGATAAGTGTTAGTTTATAGCAATTCTGCAGTTCTACAATTGACTAGCAAATTCTATCCCCTTACAAGCAGCTTGCAGTTGTAATAATGATCAGATGGATCTGGAGGATCTACCACCTCTCTATATATTTATAGTTAGAGCCATAAATACTGTATTGCTTTTTGTATCTTTTCACCCAAAAACATTGCACCGGAAGTTATATTTTAATTTAGGGGCTAAAATTGCAGGACACCAGCTTTAACTGAAGGAGTTTTTACATCCCGGTAGGGTAGATCGTTTAGAAAGCACAGCAGGTTTTATGTGCAGGCTCCTTCTTTTCAAGGGATTGAAAGTACTTGGCCAGTTGGCTTATAAGTTGTCATGTGACTAGGCATGGGCAATTCCCTCATAATTTAATTAAAGCTCGACTGATCTTACATTTTAAATTAGCTAAATTCCCTCTTTGTGCATGAAAGCAAAAGTTGTGTAAAGTCAGCCTTGAGCATAAAACCGATCCCTTGCCTGCCAGCATGCTGCTCAAAAGGACTACCTGTGCTCTGTTTGGAAGCAATGGTCCCTCTTTAGCAGCATGACATCCCCCTCCTTAAGTCATAGCACGAGCTGTGTGCTCTGCAAAAGATTATGCTTCCTTCTGATTACACTTATCTAGGGTTATAGGCTTCTTTCCCGCACTTACTGTCTATATTTGGCTTTGTTGAACACGTTTATAGAACCCAATAGCTTCAGCTTAAGTATACACACATAGTCAGAAGAGCAGTCAGAGGGGTGGCATTCCCCCCTTCCCCCTCTTTTGCCTACTCAGCGTTTCATTCAAGATAGTGAAAGTCTGATGGCAAACAGCTTCTGCTCTTTTATCTTTTACAAAAACCCTTAGCTTTGTGACAACAGTGTCATGGGTGCACCTTCTATTAAATGTTTATTTGTAAATGAAATATATTGCATAAAATAAAATTAAAATAATAAATAATAATATACATAAAAATCTAAGAGTGGGCATATTGTTTTTGGTGTGTTTGTACATGTGCTTTTTGCTTGTTTCTGCTTGTAACTTGTAGTATAGGTAGCAGAATTGTGTGTTTTTGGCCCCATTGACTTTTTAATGGGAGCGTCTGGAAAATGTGTACAAACACAAGCGTTTTTTTAGGTGCTCCAAAGTCTATGGGGCCAAAAGTGCACGATTTTGCCCTAAAAGAAGTTCATGTACCCTTTCGAGTTTCACACAAAAAGCAACAACAAAAAGAGCTCAAGAGTGAACAGGCCCATTGAGAATAATAGTATTCTTTATCTTAAGTGATGTTGTGCTCGGTAATCGCGCAACAAAAAGTTGTGGTGTGAATGGGACCTTATAGTCTCCCTTTAAGGCAGTCCTACAGTGTTAGGGAACCAAGAAACCAGATAGAAACTTAAAGTGCAGGTTCAAAAATAAAAGGAGTTTATTGAAAACAACAATTAACATAAATGCAATAAAACAATAGAGAAAGTCCAGGATGTCGTCACTGCCAAGCCAGAGGTCAGATGCCAAAGCGGGTAGTCAGGTAAACCAGATCAGGGAACACTG
This sequence comes from Nanorana parkeri, assembly GCF_000935625.1. Lineage (NCBI taxonomy): Eukaryota > Metazoa > Chordata > Amphibia > Anura > Dicroglossidae > Nanorana > Nanorana parkeri. The sequence continues at coordinate 1,500,439 of NW_017306427.1, forward strand.
AGAACAGGATGAATGGAAACAAAGCCGGAGTCAGGAACCAGGAGATCAGAGTCAGGGTCATACACGGGGAACAGGAACAACAGCAGAGCACTTGGTAGATCAGAACACACGCAAGAGCGGAGACTGAATGGACAAGCTGATGGTTAAATAGTGAGCTGGTGTTTGAATCATCACTCTGAGATGGAATTTGTTAGGAGTTTTGGCAGTTGTTGCAGAATGATGATGTTTAGGGGTTTGGTCATAAGAGGGCACCAAAGAGGAACGGCAGTGTCACAGACACTGCACAAGTTATGCTGCAAGCAATTGGACAAGGAAGGGCAAGAAATCTTGACATACAGCTTGCTTTTATATAGCAATATACCTTTTAGTATAACCCCTTTTTCTAGGTCCAAGTATAGCAGTATTGCTTGGACCTAGAAGAAGGGAGTAGACCCTTGAAAGTTTGTCCTTCAAATTTAACTGTTAATGCAAATAAAATAAATATCAGGTACAGTGCATGTGTTGTTACAAGTGCACTAATATATCTACAATCAACAACTTAATGCATGTTGGGTCTTCCTCCAGCCTACATATGTTCTTGTACTCTGCTGTGTGACTTACCCACTCATAGCACACTCGTTATGAGGGCTTATCAAGCAGAGCCATCCGAGCTTATCTGCCTGCACCACAGTCTCCAGCTGTAAAACTGTCTCCCAGAACTGAGTGCCGACAGCATCTTCTGCTAAATTGGACAAAAGAACTAAACGTGCCAAGTCATGAAGGTGTAGCATTAGCCCAGAATTAAAGCATTGTCACCTTTGCATTGGAAAGCAGTTTAAGCAGCTCTTAAAACTGTTCTTTTCCCCGAGATGAATGTACCTTTGCATGGGTGGACCGAGCAATGAATCCTGTAATATTTACTGCTCGGCTCTGTGGTTTTTTTCTTCTCTTCTGCGGTTCTCCTGAAGCGCCTCGGAATGGTACCCGTTGAAGGGTGATAAAATAATATCTCTCCGGCTTAATGGCGGCAAATGATATTAAAGCGAGAGGGATAATGAGGAGAGGAAGGTTATCTTAGTTTATATGTTCCATAAATCTTGAAAGGCTCTTTGATAGCTTTTCATTCTCTGCCACGCAGCATCCATTAACTATTTGGTTGAAAAAAAAGAAAGATGAAATGCATCAGGGAGAGGGCCATTCTGATGAAGGCGCAATGAACAGACCTTGTAAAGGGTATCTTTGTTTGCAGCGTATGTGTAAAGGCTACTAAACATGTTTTTTAATCTTAAAATATAGACTTCATGGATGAATTTAAGCAGAACCGTAACTCAGTCTTGTGATTGACACATCTCTACCTCCCTATGTAGCCAGGGGGTGACACCATCATCAGCAGAGTCCTATGTCACCTCTCAGCCCCATACTTGGTGAAGGACTCTATGTGTTCCTTGAGCCTTTAAGTTGCCTGAACGCCTCTAGCTCCCAGTGCCTGAAACACTGCCGAATTCCAGCACCCTGTATTGGGAAAACACCTAATGGGCTCACAGTGCTGTAGATCTGGTTAAAGGTGCGTTCCATTTCTTATTTATGTACAGCATAACTCAGTCTTGTGATTGACACATCTCTACCTCCCTATGTAGCCAGGGGGTGACACCATCATCAGCAGAGTCCTATGTCACCTCTCAGCCCCATACTTGGTGAAGGACTCTATGTGTTCCTTGAGCCTTTAAGTTGCCTGAATGCTTCTAGCTCCCAGTGCCTAAAGCACTCCCGAATTCCAGCATTCTGCATTGTGATAGCACCTAATGGGCTCAATGTGCTGAATGCCACAGTTCAGCTGCAGACTTGCAGTTCTACAAGTATATACATACCTCTTACCCCTGGTTCTGCAGGCATGCTGGGCTGTGCTGGTGCTTGTAGTCCTCCAGGCATGTGCTCTGAACCTGACTCAAGGTGCCCATACACTGCTCGATTCTCGTACGAGAATTGCGGGAAATCCCGCGATCGTACGAGAATCGAGAAGTGTGAACGAAGACGTGCGACCGTTTCTACTGTACGGTCGCACGTCTTTTGTCTAAGGAGCACCCTAGAAAACCAGCCGAAAAGGAGACAAATGCCGAACAGGCCGGTGTGCGCACGCGCACACTGACCTTCAGCATTGCGGTCATCGGAAGCCCGCCCCTCAGGGGGGCGGCTTGCGATGATCGAGAGTACGATCTGCCTGTCCAAGATGGGCAGATCGTATGTTTTTTTAATTACTTTACAACCATCGCAAGACTAAGGTCTTGCGATGGTTGTAAAGTGTATGGCCACCTTCACTCTTGCACCTGTCTGCAAGCTTTAGGCGTCGGCCGACCTTTCCTGCTGTTTCTCATGCAGCTTCACGGCCAATCAGTACAGTCCGCTTGTGGCCAATCCTGTGGATCCTCCCTCTTTCTGTCTCTTATTTAAACTCATGGCAGCGAACGGCACGCTTCCCGAGCAACGCTTTCCTAAGCTAGATCCTGAGCCCCTTGTTTGTGATTGAACCTGAATGCCTTGTAGTTTTTCTGTGTACTGACCTTTGGGTTGTCCCTGGAGATCCTTGTCCCCAGTCTGCCCTGAACTTTGACTTGTCCCTGGTGATCCCAGTCTTCTGTCTGTCCCTATCCTATGGCTATTCCCTGGAAATTCCAGTCTTCGGATTGTCCCTGGAAGTCCCGGTCCTCTGTCTGTCTCTGACCTTTGTTTTGTCCCTTGTATGTGTGTCTGCAAACTGTCCAGAACTCTGGCCTAGGGATTGTGACCTGGGGTCAGCACGCAGCCAGGCCCATCTCCACATCAGGAGCTCTGATGAACCCCGGCTGGCCCTTAGATTCCACATCCTGGAGGACCCCATGCCACCTATCATTGTAGCACCCTGCCCTGTACCTTGTCCCACCAGCCTATTCTTTCTTCCACTGCCTCATTCAGTTCCCGTGCTTGTACTCCAGCTCTGGGAGTCATCAGCCTACATTGCTTGGACCCTTTTCTCTAAGTGTCCCTGCCAGTGTAGTAGATAGGGTCCACATACCTGACTTCATTCATACCTGAATTCATACCTGTGAGCACCCATCTGCAACACTGAAGATCTGGTTTAAGGTGCATTTCATTTTGTTTAAGTAAATTTTCTAGCTGCTTCCGTTGAAAGGGATTGATGACTCAGACAGTGATATGACATTCTAGTCTATAAAACAGACCTTATGTGAATTCCATAATATACAAATAATTTGGGGGGATTCAGGGATACTTGTTGTTGTTAGTGGTGAGTAATATGCAGTACATGTTGTTGTTTCACCACTGGATATGTTTAAATGTCTCCAACAGAAGAGAAAGTCTGGACCATTGTTGAGCACAACATCACCGATCTAACTCCTGTACGCGGATCCATTACTGGGAGGCCGTACTCAGCCACATTTAACTACAGCGCCAGTGCTGAACAGCTGGAGGCCGTGATCAACAGTGTGGAATACTGCGAACAGGAAGTGGTCTATCACTGCAAACATTCACGGCTGCTCCATTCACCTAGTAAGTAAAAACAAAATAATGTCACAGTTTAATTCAGTTTTATCTTGTCATGTGATCTGCAGGAGTTTTCTTTTTACCTTATGTTTATGATTATCTCTAGAAAGGATAAATGATAAGGTACCACTGGGCATCCATTGGACATGTAATTTGTAATATATCTTGATGCTTTATAGCTCTAGGCTTTTGTTATTTATGGAGTTTCTTTCCCCTCTGTTGACTTTTATGGCTCCTCTTGTCCTGTTTTTCTTATTTTTTCCTCTGACTTGCGTTTCATGGTTCTCTTTGTCATGCTTTCTCTTGGTTAGTTTTTTTTTGTTTACTGGTTTTCTATGGGTTGGGTGTTATGTTTTTTTTTTTTATTGGGTTGTTCTTTATGGTTCTCATTTGGTTGGGTCTTATATTTTTTCTGGGTTGGTTTTTTATGATACTCTTTGGGATAGGTGTTCAGTTTTCTTTCATTCATTTTGTTATGGTTCTCTTTGGGTTGAGTGTTATGTTTTCTCTTGCTTGGTTTTGTTATTTGTATTGGTTCTCTATGGGTTGGGTGTTATGTACCATCAGCTGTGCTAAAAGATATGAGGTGATATCTACCTAGAGTTATTTTTTTTAATTTCAGTTATAGGAAATAAAGGATATATATATATATATATATGGAAAATGGTAAAAATATATAAAAGTACAGAAAAATTTG
>NW_017306427.1:1504865-1510527 GCF_000935625.1 Nanorana parkeri
GGGGAAAACCCCTGACACCATAGTTCTCCTTTAATGCAACCCAGAACTGCATGTCCCGGGCATCGGGAGATAGGAATTTCACATCCCTGCTGCCCCTCTACTCCCTGCTGCCCCGAGGCCGGGCCTTGATTGGCCTTGTGGGAAATCTGGCCCTGGTCGCGACCCACCAGTGGAAAACCAAGGATCTACAGAACCAAACCCCCGTCTTCTCTTCCCCATGACAATAATAGGAAGGGTTCTGTAGTCCTAAGAGATAAGGGTGCACCGTAGTCAGAGAGCTGAGGATGTTAGATTCCTGCCAGGATGAACAGGCCATTCAATGTGTATATTTTAACCAAACAAAAGCAGAGAAATAAGAGACATTGATTGTTCTCCATTAGGCAGAATTTGGATGTGGGCTGGAAAGCCATTCAAGCGGGTTAATGCATTTATTTTGTTCCTCTGTTCCTCTTAACTGCTGTTTTTGCAGCCAAAATATACAAATAAAGCTTTGGACGGTTTAACCTAACCACGCTCAAAGTATTATTCCGAACATGCAGTATCTACAACACATTTGATTTAATAAATAATAATATAGACACACATAGTTCTTTGCCTAATTTAATTTTTCACTAGCCTGTGCAAAGAAGTAAAACTTTTTATTTTTTTTTACCAGGTGTCAAGTGCTTTTATTTTACATGTTTAAAAACAGAATCCTTTTAACAATGACGAAACGCTGGTAAAACAACATTTGAGGGTTGGTTACCGTGGAAACTGCAAGCTTTTCTTACCACAAGCTCTGTTACTGCAAATTGTAAGGATTTTTTTTTTCCTTGTTTAGTTATTTGTCAAGGATTCCGGCCCCCTTACCGCTCACCGTATAATCCAAAAGAAGTCAACCGACTTTTGTTAGAAAATTAATAAGTTATCAGGTTCTAATCATACTGAACATGTGAAGTACAATAAAAAAACACAAAACCTGAAAAAAAAACAAAAAACAACACTTACTTTCATCTCTTATCTCTTGCGGGAATGTCAGAGTGAAGATGTTCTGCACATTTTATTATGTGGACAGAAAACAATAAAAAAAAAACACCAAAAAGAAAAAACGTAAATCATTTGTTGTGCAGACACCTCTGGGTGGTTCTGTCCAGTGCTTCCAGAACCCTAAAAAGTGGCGTGCCTTCCATTTTGCTTTGTGTCACTCAGTATTACTTTATAAGGCCACCAACCAAGGGCACTTGTTGCCATTTTTAGGAAAAAAATCAGGTTACCCTGAGATCCCAGGGTGCTAGGCTGAAGTCCATTCTGGCGCCCAACTGGAGGTGGTTTGGTAAGTGTTGGATGTTGGACCACTTTACCAGTTCATTGTGTGGATCATATTCAACAGCAAAGTGAACGTCGGCTTGGAGTGAACTGTCCGGATTTGCTGCCAGTTCTGGCTGCTGTGAATTTATTTGCTCATTCCTTTTCATAATCTGTCTTTTCCGCATATTATATCTGTAAAGAATAAGTCAAGGCAACTGGACTTTCTGTATTTTTCTTGAAGACGCTTCACTGATCATCTGACCGGCTTTCTCAATTCAGAATGACTTGTAGAAAAATTATCTGGGAATAAATATGGTGAATGTTGCTCCAATCCACATAATCTGTTAGGTGTTGATTGCATAACTGGAGTCTAGGAGGCGTCCTGTGAGGTGTTGAAACAGCAAAACAGTTGAAACAGCATTGTATGTATCAGACAATAGATGTCTCACCCCCGCCCCCCCAACCTCTATTCAAGCTTGGCTTCTCTATTTTTACATAAATTGCCACACACTTTTGAACAAGTCCTCCTCCCTGTCTGGGATGCGTAGTTGACTGTCTTCAGCCCCGTTCACATTGAGCGATTTATCGCGCGGTAATTCCCGCGATATCGCGGCAAATTACCGCGCGATATCGCGCTCCAATGCATTTCAATGGGGCAAAGGGTCCTGCTGTCGCGGGTCGTGTGTCGTTACAGCAGGACCCTTTTTGGAGCGGATTTAGCCGCGATTCAAGCTTGCTCAATGCAAGCTTGAACACGATATCGCGCGGCAAATCTTGCGATGTCGCGCAATATGCAAATCGCGCGACAAACGCACGATTTGCATATCGCGAAGTGGGAAGGGGGCCTTAAAAGGAGTGACCTTTTTCCTTTAGATGTAGGTACACTGCTGAATCCTGGTCAGGGGGTTTGGCTCTTCTATGCTGTGCCATACACTGGTGTAGCTACTGTTTTGTTTCACCGACATACAATTCTGAGTAGAGAATGTAAAATCCGCGCTTATGGGTAAGTCTGATATGAAAGCTGCTGCGCTATAAACCCTAGGGTTAGGAATGAATGAAGTGTGATTTGTGCAGCGCTAAAAGTGAAAATAAAGTAAAAATGAATAAAATATCCCTATTTGAACATATATAATTATCACAATATAAGTACTCCGTGTATTTATAATGCAAACGTTAATACAGTGGTGGTGATAACATCTCTAATTAAATAACCACAGTGTAAAAAAATTTTTTTATCACTCTTGTGTCATCATGGTAGTGAAAAAAGCATTCCTAGAAAATATCACAAATCTGCCAATAAATTATGTAAAACCGTGAATTTGTCTGAAAAACAGTCCCTATAAGCGAACAGTCAGTGATGTGCTTCTGAGTGAATCCAATGAAGACTTCAAGCCAATATTTCGAAAATAATTATAAATTCTTTCCACACCAACGTGTTATGAGTGTTTCCGAATTACCCCCTTTCGGGTATGCACTCACCCCACAGTTGAGGTGATAATGCAGCGATATCAGATCAGAGGGTCCACATCTCAGATGTCTCTTTCGGCAGTGTTCCGTCTGTTATGGATTTATATAATTACAAAAGAAACCTCCTCATGGTGTGGTATGCATAAACGTTTATTATAAAAAAACATAAAAGAACTCACAATTTAAAATCAAGAAACCGGCCGGTATGTTGTAGCTTCTAAATCGTCTGCTACTTCCTGGTTTGTCCTGGTATCAGTTCGAATAGACCCGCCCCTACAATTCTGAGTGCTCCGCACTGCACTGGACTGCGTACACAATGTTGTTCATCTTGTGTGTTGGCGTCGGGTCTTTTGGGTGAACCAGTTGTTGCCTCAGTGTATTGCTGGGTTTAAAGCAGACAGGGATGTGATGTTTTTTTTTAAAACCCTGCCACATACAATGCTGTTTTAACACCTCTCTCTGGGCAGGTTATTAACACCTCCTGGACTCCAATTATGCAAATGCAATCAACACCTGGTTTCCACTAACAGATTATGTGGATTGGAGCGACATTCACCATATTTATTCCCAGATAATTTTTGTACAAGTCAACCTGAATTGAGAAAGCTGGTCGGATGACCAGTGAAACGTCTTCAAGAAAAATACAGCAAGTCCAGTTGCTTTGACTTATACTGTACAGATACACTATGACCTGGAGGAATGAGAACCTGCACATGCATACTTTTCCTTATGTTGTAGCTCTGCTCAACTCAGTTTATGATGACACAATATGACTTAATTTTTACATTTATTGGTAAAACCAATTTTCAAAAATATAAGGTGGATTGGGATGGTCTATGGAGTGCTGGAGCATTTTGTCTCCCTTGGTTGGCTCCCACGAATGTTGGCAAGGTACTATCAAAAATTAATCTCAGCTAACCTCACAATTCTTTCTCAAGATACAGTGTTGCTAAAAAATTTCCCCAAGGTTTACATTAAAGGAGAACTATGAGGTGAGTGGTTTTCACACAACCTCATAGCTCGAGCCGACGTGTGACAATGAAACTGTCACACACCAGCTCAATAGATCGGGAAGTGAGGGAACGCATACCGTGGCTCGCTCACTTCTCGATCCTGTCCCTGCAGAGAGCCGTGACTGTCACCCCTCTCCGATCCTCCAGCGCTGAGTGGAGGAACGGGCGGGGGAGGGGGCGTTTACAGCTGGCTCTGCCTCTAGATTGGCAGAGCCAGCTGTCACTCATGCAGCGGGGATGATCTGGACAGTAATGTCGAGATCCATCCCGGCTGTGACGTCTCAGTATACCGCTGTAGCTCGCGGTATACTCAGCTCTGGGTCTCGGGAGGACGCTAGTTTATGTCCCCCCGTGACCCTGAGGAGAACTATGGGAAAAAACACATACCCCATAGTTCTCCTTTAAGTCAAATAATTCAGCTTCTTTTGCTTGTAAAAACTTTGCATCCGCCTGTTGCTTTTCCAGCGAGCGAGGCGTCTGTGAGGCCTCATTAGCAATACGCGGTGCAACGTTACAAGTCAACAGGTAATGAGATACTTCTCATCAGCACCGAATTTAAGTTTCAGAACAAAGACAAGAATTACATTTAAAAATATGTTTTATGCAAAACTCTGCTTAGTTATGGCTGTTAAGTGATTGAATAACACTGGCAGTGCGTCGCTGCTATTCTTTCCCAGCGTGGGGCCAATATTTAATTCACAGGTACTGTATGCTAAGATTGTGCCATCCACTTTGGCTAATGAATAATTGATGAAGCACACTGACGCTGTAAGGATACTTGATAGGCAGTTGCAGCATCAAGGAGATAATTGAGATGCCACACTTGTAGTATTGTCACACAAAAGGGAGCGATACTCCTAAGGCTGAAAAATGTGGGCGGATAAGATACAACAATACCGAGTGCACACGTTATAGACTCCATTGGATTTACCAATTACCATGTAGTTGTGATAATTTGCCTAAATGCTCCATTCAATTTATATCTAATCAGGGGGACCCCCACTAGACACAGTTGTTGGTAAATCTAAGGAGATCGTACAATCAGATTAAGTAGAAAGGTTCTTGTCGCACTCCTTACCGGAGATCCCATGTAATGGGAAGGGCGCTCGTAATGACTGCAGATGGCACCGCTGTATGCATAAGATAAATGTGAAAAGATGTCACCGGCACACCGAGGATCCTTTTGGAATCACCAAATGCTCATGGATGCGAGGTCCCGAAAGCGCTTGTGTCCATTCTGTCAACTTGTTCAATAAAATGAGCATTTAGTGATTCCAAAAGGATCCTCGGTGTGCTGGTGACATCTTTCACATTAATCTCATGCAATCAGATTGTCACAAAACTGGCAAATCAGTTAGAGTACATGGTGAAAAAATTAAAGGTTACACAATTACTTAAAAGCCAAACTCTGGGATTAGCACATATTGTCCTCATACAAGAGTCATGTGTATTCTTCCTTGAATCTTGAGCTTAGAGTGATACAATGCTATATCCAGATCTGAATAACAGTGGTCTGCAGTGTGGTGGGTTGCAGAGAGTGAAGTGTTCCCCCCATGTAATAACTATGCTGTTCAGTGGCATCAGTGCTCCATTACTGTGAATTTGGAGGGGGGTCAGCATCGTAAAGTTATGGGTGATATATGCAAAGCTGTCCTTTCTTAGCAATACTGCACCGCACATTATTATGATCACGTTTACTGCACATAATCACCACACTGTCATTTGCACCAAAGCAGCACATCTGCAATCCCCCATCACCATAGCTGCTAATAAAAAGCTGCTAATAAAATTAGGTAATCCCCTATTGTCATCAGCCTTAAAATCCCCTCTGAAGCATGTAATATGAAGAATTGGTGTTTTTTCCATAGCACCCTCAAAATTACCTAAAAATGGGG
>NW_017306427.1:1510580-1521233 GCF_000935625.1 Nanorana parkeri
ATATATATACAAATCTCACATTTTTGCCCAATTCTCATTTCATTATAACTGAGCAAAGGACCATTTTCCCGAGAACAGAACGCTTTTCCTCATCCGGTTGTTTTGTCTTTCTATGAATTCGATGCTTTACTTCAAGGATTTTTTTATTCTGCAAAGAAAAACTGTGAGATCAAAAGCTAGAAAATAACAGATCTATTGTATACAATCTCTTCTGATAAACAGGAAAAGCCTGTAATGTATTTTCAGACGTTATAAGAAACACTATACTCTCTCCCTCTCTTCTCTTTACTTGATAAGAACTATGATCCTGAGTCAGTCCAGCGCCCAATGCACACATGAATGAAGATAGATTGTTGCTGATGACTCCTCATCCTTGGGAAGAGGCCTAGGATAGTTTATTTGCCCGGGGTGACTTCTTATCTGGAATTCTAAGTGTCTTTTCTGAGTTCTTTTGATTGCGCTATCAGGTTTCAGGAGAACAGCTATTGATTTAAAGTGCAATTTTCAGAATTTACTGCCATGTGGCCTCTGTTGTGTTGTTACCGTGTTCTGTGATGTAATAATTGGTCTGTGCGTTCCATGATAAAGGATAGGAGCGCTGTAGGGGTATGCTCACTGTATTCAGTTATAGATTGTTATGTTGAATTACACCTCTGAAATCTTTCTGCACTTCAAATTATCGCCGCTGCTCCTTTAGAAGCTTACAGCCTTTTTTGCTAATTCACGCTCTGGACCTTTTTTTTCTTTGGATGCTCCTTATGAAATGGGATGCCATATTGTGACAAAGTATAACGTTGGAGTATTTAAAATATAATTCAGAGCGCATATTCAAGAAGAGCAACACTTGGTTCTTTTCCAGAGAGAAAGGCGGCATTGAAAGACATGACCCAGAGCATACAAGAAGATAATGATAGGTGTCGGAGTAAATACAGTGTTTCCCCGAAAGTAAGACCTACCCCGAAAGTAAGACCTAGTTCGGTGGTAGGTCTTATATTACATAAATCCCTGATAGCGCTATGTCTTATTTTCGGGGTAGCTGCACCGTATAATTACATTGTACATGTCACGGCCGCATCTCCCTCCCTCCTGCCCCCCCGCCAGGCACGCCCGCCCGCACGCCCACCTGTCTGGCTCCCTGGATGGCATTAGAGCGGAGAGCGGGCGCAGCTACCTCGCGCCCCCCGCCAGGCACGCCCCCTGCACGCCCACCTGTCTGGCTCACTGGACGGCATTAGAGCTGAGAGCGGCCGCAGCTCCCTCCCTCCCGCACGCACGCACGCACGCCCACCGCACGCATGAGCGGAGAGAGGACAGCTGCAGCCAGGTACACATAAGACATCCCCCGAAAATAAGACCTAGTGTCTTTTTTTGTGGAAAAAAAAATATAAGACACTGTCTTATTTTCGGGGAAACACGGTATATAGAGATGGATCTGAAGGTGATATTGAAGTCAAAATGTTTTTTAGGTGATACCAAATACTAGTTAAATCACTTACAATAGACGCTGCTCCTTTAGAAGCTTACAGCCTTTTTTGCTAATTCACTGTCTGGGCCTTTTTTTTTTCTTTGGATGCTCCTTATGAAATGGGATGCCATATTGTGACAAAGTATAACGTTGGAGTATTTAAAATATAATTCAGACCGCATATTCAAGAAGAACAACACTTAATTCTTTTCCAGAAAGAAAGGCTGCCTTGAAAGACTTGACCCAGAGCATGCAAGAAGATAATGATAGGTGTCGGAGTAAATATATAGAGACGGATCTTAGGGTGAGATTAAAGTCAAATAGGTTATTCACAAAAGGGTGAAGAGTTTGGAGAAGGCCAGAGAAGTGAACAATCTAGGACAACGTAGCTGAACTGGAAAAATGTTCCCATTCAGCTCACTTTCCAGTTCAGCTATGTTGTCCTAGATTGTTCACTTCTCCGGCCTTCTCCAAACTCTTCACCCATTAGTGAATAACCCTGCTAATGTTTTTTAGGCGATATCAAATGCTGGTTAAATCCCTTACAATAGATGCTGCTTCTTGATGTTAAAAAGTATTGGCTTCCGGCAGAATCAGCTGGTCCCCTGAGCACTGGTCCTGATATTATTATTGTTATTATTATTATTATTATTATTATTATTATTATACAGGATTTATATAGCACCAACAGTTTGTGCAGCGCTTTACCAAATAAGGAAGACATTACAATCACAATACAATTCCAGACACAATGGTTAGGAGGGCCCTGCCCCTGAGGGCTTACAATCTAAAAGGGAGGGGCCAGTGATACATGAAGAGGTAGCTGTGTGGGGATGAATTGTCTGAGAAAGTGATAGTTCAGTGGTTGGTTTGAGGTGGGATAGACTTCCCTGAAGAGATGAGTCTTAAGGGATCACCTAAAGGCAGACAGAGTGGGAGATAGACGGACAGTTTGGGGTAAAGAGTTCAAGAGGATGGGAGAGACTCTAGAAAAGTCCTGGAGGCAACCATGGGAGAAGTTGACGAGGGAGATGGAAAGTAGGAGGTCTTTGGAAGAGCGGAGGGGATGGTTAGGGTGATACTTTGAGACAAGGTTTGATATATATGCGGGGGCAGAGTTGTGGATGGCTTTGTAAGAGGTTGTTAATATTTTGAATTTTATCCTTTGGAAGCCAGTGTAGGGATTGGCAGAGGGAGGTTGCAGACACTGAGTGGTTGGTTAGGTGAATGAGTCTAGCAGCAGCATTCATGATAAGAACTATGTTTTAGGGTGGCTTCTTTCCATTGCAGTGTCCTATGGAGTCACCCTGCTGTGTGCTAGTAAGCTGTGTTTGTCTCCATTAGAACACAGGTAGAGCAAGACAAAGCATTCCCCTGCTCTCCGTTCCACTCTCCGCCTTCCTCCCTTCTCCAAGATAGTAGATGGATGTGAAGGCTTCAGGTAACATTTGACCTCCGGATTGCCTCAATAATGGCAGCCCCCATATTGCTATATTAATACTGTATTAGAAAACACTGTTGGATCTCTGCACTTTGAACTGGGGAAGGTATACACAATAAGCTGTATCCCGCCACACTGCAATTTACAGTAATGTAGCACAATATAGCACTGAATAGCAGCAACTATATCTCCCTGAATAGAGCCAGCTCTCTCTATCTACTCCAACACAATGACAAATGGCTGCTGGAAACTCAGCCATTTATAATGAAGGGGCTAGCCCCAGTTATTGGCCCTTACAAGCCACTTGACCAAAGGCCAGGAAGTGCATTATTGTGAGTTGGTTGCTATGTCATCAAAATTGCACATTAGTTTGACGGGTCCTCAAACCTTGAATGGGTTCACCCATGCTCGTTTCAAACCTAATCCCTAATTGACAGCTTCCTTTTTAAGGCAAGGTTTTCATTTCTAGTGTTTTATGTGTTTGTGCACTTTATATTATTAGGGTTACAGTACCTGTATGGTCTTCTACAGCGCTACAAAGTACCTGTATGTTCTTCTACAGTGCTACAAAGTGCCTGTATGGTCTTCTACAGCGCTACAAAGTACCTGTATGGTCTTCTACAGCGCTACAAAGTACCTGTATGTTCTTCTACAGCACTACAAAGTACCTGTATGGTCTTCTACAGCGCTACAAAGTACCTGTATGTTCTTCTACAGCGCTACAAAGTACCTGTATGGTCTTCTACAGCGCTACAAAGTACCTGTATGGTCTTCTACAGCGCTACAAAGTACCTCTATGGTCTTCTACAGTGATAAAAAGTAACTGTATGGTCTTCTGCAGCGCTACAAAACAAGTGCATTGTCTTCTACAGTGCTACAAAGTACCTGTATGGTCTTCTACAGCGCTACAAAGTAACTGTACGGTCTTCTACAGCGCTACAAAGTAACTGTATGGTCTTCTACAGTGCTACAAAGTACCTGTATGGTCTTCTACAGTGCTACAAAGTACCTGTATGGTCTTCAACAGTGCTACAAAGTACCTGTATGGTCTTCAACAGTGCTACAAAGTAACTGTATGGTCTACAGCGCTACAAAGTAACTGTATGGTCTTCTACAGTGCTACAAAGTAACTGTAGGCAATTGTGCCCATTAACCTGTTCACAAAGCTGGAGCAACCTGTGACCGGAGAGAAACAAAGTATCAGATGCAGAAAAATAAATAAAGAACAGACTTTTGAGGCAGTCTGTGACTTGTTTCTGTGGCAGAACATGATGTAAAACCAGCTTGCGGTTACAGGATCATGAAATAATATTCTGATTCTACAAGACAGCTGTTCAGGTTTCTTTTCATGCAACAATGCCCCGGGAAGGTGGTTTGTTTACATAAAGGGAAGGAGGGCATAGTCAACAGGAATCACAGGCAGAGAGGGGGTCTCAGCATGATGCGTGCCGACAGCCAATGTAATAGAGGCCATGTGCGGTCACACCCTCGTCTTTTCCAATCTGTCTTCATATGCGTTTGTGGGAGCTGTGCACGGAGGACTATTAACAAGACAAATTGTCCTGACAGTTAAGAATTATACTTGTCCAGGATTGGGCTTTCTATACTGAACTTGCACACTTGCAAAGAACAAAGAGCTGCAAAAGGGATTGCGGGTCATTGACTGGGAACACAAGATAAAGTGATGGTTAAATACAAGATATACAAAGCATTGGCTGTGCTGAATTTTACATGAGCTGTTCTATACATAGAAAGAAACAATAGTACAGACAGTCCCCGAGTTACATACATACAGACAGTCCCCGAGTTACATACATCTGACTTACATACGACTCCTACTTACAAACGGAGGCTATCACTGTACAGCAGGGGTAGTTGTAATGCTACCGCTCTCATGACGACGAGGAGTGCTCACCTTTTTTGGGTCTGGTTCCGGTGACTGCTTGTAGAGTGTTGTACCATTCTATCATCAATCAGTGCAGATTGTTTGGGGTTTAAGTGATACGCTTTGCTGGTAACTTATTGTAGCTCTCAACCCAGTCAACAGGGGTAGGTAACCTGGGCACTCCAGCTGTGCTTATAATACAGGTCCACTGCCTCCGGGATGCCTGTGGCTGCCAGAGTTTTGTAATGCCTCGTGGTCCTTGTAGTTTCACAGCAGCTGGAGTGCCGAGGTTGCTTACCCCTGCTATAGAAGCTTTTATCATATTAATTTAGTTTAAATGTTACTTTCAATCTTTTTTTTTAAATCTGTGGCTTCCATTCAAATAATAATGTTAGGGCAGAACAGAGAGTGGCAAGACTGGTACAAGACAACAGAAGGGCAACAGTGCAGTGTCAGATTCCTCACATCACCTTTCAACATCTCGTGGAGTCATCTCGTGGCCCAACGAAGTACTGATGGGGTGTTCATAATAATCTGGCAACTCAGTGTATATAACCTTTAAAAAATCCTGTATCAAATTATCACTACGGAGCTGCATCCAAGTTGTCAATAAAGAAAACCCAGACGCCTCTGTGTAATTAGATGTCTCAGCAGAGTCGCTGGAAGTCCCCTTTTCCGCCACGCTGTAATAAAGTTAAATTTAGTGGGGATTTTGATACCATGCTTTGTAATAAGAAGTCTGAACCTCCCGCTGTTTCCTTTTAATCAGCTCCGATATTATAATGATTAGACTAGTGAAAGCAATCCGTCTCCACACTTAATGGAAAAATAAAGTACTGTTCAGTATTCCTGAGGATTTTACAATGCAAATGATTGTCCTGACTTGGGCTCAGCGAGAGCTGAATTACAAAAAGAAGCTCCGAGAGGGTTACAGCAAGTTTATACATTCATATTTTTGCTGCATCTCTTCTGACTGTATAAATTAAATCTGACCTCCGGCCTTCCCTTCAGTCTTGCACAGCTGTACTGGCTCCTCTCCTGGACTGGAATTGCTTCCTCTGATTTCACTGCACTCACCGTAGCTTCTGCTCTCTTCGGCCGCCGG
The DNA here is from genome assembly GCF_000935625.1 of Nanorana parkeri. Classification (NCBI taxonomy): domain Eukaryota; kingdom Metazoa; phylum Chordata; class Amphibia; order Anura; family Dicroglossidae; genus Nanorana; species Nanorana parkeri. The sequence goes on from NW_017306427.1 coordinate 1,516,477, forward strand.
AGCCCTTCGGTTCAGTCGAACCAAAGGGCTGCTGTACGGGCTATTCACTATAGCCCTTACAGCAGCCGAAGGCGGCCGAACCGCTCAGCCGAGCCGAAGGCATATGCTTTGGCTCGACTGAGCCGAAGCGGTGCGAACGGACTGCCAAAGGCCTGTCGTTCTCCCTGCAAATGAAACCTCGGCGGAGCTGAACTGTCATTAAACCATAACAAATGGGTGGAGCTGGCTGGGACGTCACGGCCGGCTCCGCCCAGTTGTTATTCATTGCCCTGGACCTGCTAGAAGACTCCAGCTGGTGCCGGCCAATAGCAAACAGTTGGGCGGAGCTAGCTGTCACTGCTATTTCCGCCCAATTTTTTTTATTATTATTTTTTTTTAAATCTTTATTTTAAAATGTTACTGTTTTTATTTAATTTTTTTAAATTTATTTAAACTTTTTGTTTTCCACTGATTTTCTATTCTGCTCGGTACCATGGAGGTACAGAGCAGAATAGCCCAGCCAAATGCCACTCGGCGGCATTCAGCTATTCACATACTGCTGTTCGGCCCCTGTGTGAATAGGGGCGAACGGCAGCGAGTGAGCTGCCGGAGCTTCGGCTCAGCCGATCCAACATCTGTAAAACAAGCCTGTAGTAACAGAGGATCTTCTGCGATGTGAAAGTGTCCAATGTCAGTCACAGCAGGAACATGCAGCCTGGAGCAAACATCCTACTGCTGGCATGGCAAACAGGTAACGTGTTTCAGAAATAGCAATCCCCACCTGCAGAATCCTATAAGAATTGAAAGGTGGCCTCTGTTACTACAGGCTTGTTTTACACTGGCTGTTTGTGAGTACATTCTTGCTTTTAATCTCCACTTAATAAAGCTTTTTACACTAGAGAGACGCACTGTTTTTTCTTTGTGCTAGAGCTTCAGACACCCTGACTGTCTAAAGTGCTGCCCTCCTGTGAAGAGTCGCAGTGTATCTACCCTTTGAAAATGAACTTTGGCGCCAGTGACTTTGTTTGAGCTTAGTGAATGTGTGAAAATTCCAAGGCACCCCTGAAGAAGCCAGAAGGCACACCAGGGTGCCATAACACCCTGGTTGAGAAAGGCTGGTATAATATAGTAATATAGTAAATATATACTAAAGATAGTATAGTATGTAGATAGATAGATAGATAGATAGATAGATAGATAGATAGATAGATAGATAGATAGAACTTAGTAAGTATGGAAAGGAACTTGTTTAATCTGGTCTTACACTACTGGAATTTCAGCAGACTATATCTGGTGGCAGTATGGTGCTGCCATCATTGTTTGGGCAGCTCTACGTTGGGCAGACACTTTATAAATAAACCCTTAAAAAGCTGAAAGTGTCATTTATTTTATGTACATTGTTATAAAGTCCTCCAATTTAAAGAAGTGTCTCTCTCCGACACGCTTCCATACTTTGTTTAGATATCTGCTTTAGTATATTGGGGAATTTAGTTGAGGGATCTGTTTGGGACAAAGGTTTACTATTTAATTTATAAGAATGAATATTTTGCAGATATAAAAATGGAGATTTATAAACTTCGAGGCTCCGGCAGGAACAATATAAAGCCGCATTGTTTATACCATTGCTGCAGAGAGGAGACTCAGCAACTTTGTGAATATATTATCAGGGAGTGCGGGAATGGAATACGCTATGAAGATTTTGCTACTGAATTTTGATTTTTTTTTTGGCACCTCATGGTAAGCTGAATGGTACGCCTCTGACTTGCCAAATTCATGGTACGCCTCATGGTACGCCTCTGACTTGCCAAATTATTCAGTTTTAGGTCTTTAGCATCCAGCAATAAGCCTTGTGTGCCATGTTAAGTAAGGATGAGTTTCCAGTTTGCGTCAATGCAGGTTCACTTTGAACTTTACCTGTTCAGGGTTCGCTGAACAGGCCAACTAAATGCCCGGATTTGACCTGATGACCCAGGCCAACCTCTGGCTGCTGCTGCAGGAAGTGATACTACTAACACTAAGTTAGTTGAAAAAAAAAGAATCAAATGTTAATTTGCTGAGTTATGGGATTCTAATTTAAAGTAAATCAAAGGCTGGAACTTTGGTTGTTTTTTTTTTCCATGTTAATTAGTCATTTAATTAATTAGTCTAGATTGTGTTCTCTCAAAGTGCTGCTTAAGAAGCAAGACTTCACAGGGAGTAACCCTGCAGTGCACTATGGGAAAAAGCCTCTTAAGTCCCATTTTAAGAAATTATAATTTGTGCTAATTACATAAAATAAGTTATGAATGACTTAAAAATAAAGTCTCAGCCCCGACTTATTTAAAGAGTACACCAAACAGCCATAACATTGTGACCACTGATAGGTAGTCGGAGGCAGTGTGATGCTTTGGGCAATGTTCAACTTGTGAATCCTCGGGTCCGGCCATTCATGTGAGGTGTTACTCTGACACGTACCACCGACCTAAACATTGTTACTGACCAAGTACACCCCTTCATGGAAACAGTATTCCCTGATGGCAGTGGCCTCTTTCAGCAGGATAATGCACACTGCACACATGGTTCAAGAATGGTTGGAGGAACACAACAAAGAGTTTGAGGTGTTGACGTAGCCCCTACATTCTCCTGGTCTTAATCCTATTGAGCATCTGTGGGATGTGCTGGAAAAACAAGTCCGATCCATGGAGACCCCACCCCACAACTCACAGGACTTAAAGGATCTGCTGCTGATAGTTTGGTGCCAGATACCACAGCACACTTTCATAGGTCTAGTGGAGTCCATGCCTAGATGGGTCAGCAAAAGGAGGACCTACTCAATATTAGGTGGGTGGTCATGTTATGGCTAATCGTTGTATCTTCAGCCATCTACAAACAAACAACATTCAACTAAATGTGTCTTGGAACAATTTTAGCACTCCTCCCTGCTGATAGGTCGATCCTTACCCTCAGTAGATGCCTAGACATTGATCACATGGCTGGCCACCATTGGATAGAGGATTTGTAGTCTGTGCACCAAAGATAAACACTGCAGGGATTCTGCTAGAATTGATTTATTTAATGGAGTTGCGTGGGTATAAGAGTGGGTCAAACGATCATTCGATTAAACTATAATGACCTAACTGATCAAGAGCTGTATACCACAGACCCTCCGTTTGATCGACTTAGCGAGCGTTTAATTGATTTCAAGGCTGGTAAAGTTGATCAATCTTATCAATTGCTTCTGATCGATCAGACTAATATCTGTGTGTTCATCATGGTTTCTGATAAATTGAATTTTCAGTCAATGCCGTATGGGTTGCACTGTTCAATATTTTAATTGATGATGAATTGCTTGTTTGCGATCACTCATACCTAGATCAAACACAAATGGATATTAGAAGCTGCAGCAAGTCAGATAGAGCCCACCTCATTTCCTGGCTGGAAGACATTCAGCACCATCTAGCCCAGGGCTGAGCAAATCCGACCCTCCAGCTGTGCTCTAACTACAAATCTCAAAATGCCTCTGCCTGTGGGAGTCAGACCTGTAACTGTCAGCCTTGCATTGCCTCAAGGGACTTGTAGTTACACAACAGCTGAAAGGTTGGAGTTGCCCAACCTTGATCTAGCCCTTTCCTACCCAGCCTCTGCCCCTTTTATTCATTGGATTTCAGTTATTTTAATCATGGAGGCTCAGAGTCACATGTGGGAGTTACCTAGGGTGCTCCGCATGCAAATACAGCCTGCCAAGGAACGCCCACTCCTCCAGACTGACACCCACACAATCCCACCATTTTGATATTTGCATAACTCCTCCCAAGTGCCAGCCCACTGCTTGCATTAGGGCTGAGGGCTCCTCAGAGGAAGCTATGTACAGCCCCCTGCCAGCTCCTCCCACCATCCATGATCTGCCTACATTTCATAGGGAAGTACTTAGTGATGACATCACTGGATCTGAAATATAATATGTAATGAAAACAATAAACATTGTATTTAATAATGTAATTAGCATATTGATGAGACATGGGGGGAATGTTGAAGGAACCAAGGAAGGCAAAAAAAGCAGATTAGGCTTCAGCTTTAAACACTTCTGTGAGTTGTGGAAAAAGAGAAGGTTTCTTTATTTTTTTTACAAGTAAGACTGAACTTTTATCAAGATTTAAACTATTTATTCAGATTCTTACGTAAACTAAAATTTCACTACTTTGAAAAAAATAAGTTGTTGGGCATTATGTGAGTGTTTGTGCATGCTGGGGTGTGTTGTTTCCCCCCCAAGGTGAAAGGCTGTAGGCTACCCACAGCTTTTTTCCAGATCTATCAAAACCCACAAGAAGATTAAACGTTCTTTCCAATTATAGCAGCACAAAGACAGAATACCGAGTCAATTCATTGCATTGTGTAGGCATTTGATAATTGTCAGTGTGTGACTCTGACGGTACATCATATATAAATTAGCCCCTTAATTTACACAGCCATTTACAAAACTGTCAACATATTTATTATCAGGATTGGCGGCCAAGTCTGTCAACAGATCATTAGCGAGGCCCCAGATATCACACCGCGCTGACACAATTGCAGAGATGATTTCACTGTGCAGATGTGGAATCTTTATATAGTTCAGGATAAATGATGGTGGGGCATTCATTGCATGGAATAAGAATAGTGTAACTGTAATATACAGTATATACATACACACACTGATCAGCCATAACATTAGGACCACTGACAGGTGAAGTGAATACCATTAATTATCTGGTTACAAGGTTGCAATGGCATCTGGAAGGGGGGGGGGGGATTTATTACAG
>NW_017306427.1:1521367-1528990 GCF_000935625.1 Nanorana parkeri
CTAAGTGAACATTCTGTCCCTGAAGTTGTTGTGCTGGAAGCAGAAATAATGGACAAGTGTGAGAGTTTGAGGGACTTTGACGAGGACCAAATTGTGATGTCTAGACGACTGGGTCAGAGCAGCTCCAAAGCTGCAGCTCTTGTGGGATTTTCCCGGTCTGCAGTTTTCAGGACCTACCAAAGGTGGTCCAAGGAAGGAAAACCGGTGAACTGTGACAGGGTCATGGGTGACCAAGGCTCATTGATGCACAACTGTGATCCATGGAGGCCGCACCTCACAACTTACAGGACTTAAAGGATCTTCTACTGATGGCTTGGTGGCAGATAACACAGCATACCTTCAGAGGTCTAGTGGAGTCCATGCCTGGATGGGTCAGGGCTGTTTTGATGGCAAAAGAGGGACCTACTCAATATTAGGTGGGTGGTGATAATGTTATGGCTGAATATACTGTGTATATATATATATATATTTTTTTTATTGTTTATTTTTCTTAATTTACAAACTGCAAAGTGTGAACAGAAGAAAAATCTAAATCAAATCAATAATTGATGTGACTACCCTTTGGCTTCAAACCAGCATAATTTCTTACACTTGCCCAAAGTCAGTGATTTTGTAGGATTAATGTGGCCATACACTCTACAACCATCGCAAGACTTTAGTCTTGCGATGGTTGTACAGGGATTAAAAAAACGTACGATCTGCTTATCTTGGACAGGCAGATCCCACTCTCGATCATCGCAAGCCCGCCCCCCTGAGGGGCGGGCTTCCGATGACCGCAATGCTGAACGGGCAGTGTGCGCGTGCGCACACCGGCCCGTTCGGCATTTGTCTTCCGAGCACCGTTCTAACCAGCCGAGAATCGTACGATTCCCGGCTGGTTTTCGAACATGCTGGTTCGACAGAAGACGTGCGACCGTACAGTAGAAACGGTCGCACGTCTCCATTCACACTGCTCGATTATCGTACGAAAAACCGATCGCATACGATTATCGTACGATAATCGTGCAGTGTATGGACACCTTTAGAGTCAGGTACATGATTACCAATTATGTTAAGCAGGTGCTAATGATCATCAATTTCAAAACAGTACAATAAAAAAGCAAAAATAATATGTTACATAACAAGTCCATCCTCTAGTTCTATATCTTGGATAGAGGGAGAGGGAGAGAGAGAGAGAGAAAGATGTCTGAGCACCTGCTTTTTTTTAATACTCAATGGGCTTGTGTCTTTTTTTCAACCTGACTAACTATGTAACTATACATCTACATCCATACCCATTGACCCAGATAACATCACACCCCTTATGAGTCTGTTGTCCAATTTGCGTCTTCTAGGATTCGGCAGTGCTCATGGAAGTCCTCCAGTCAATGGTGCCATTATACTACGGGCAAACTTCTTGATCTATGTTAACATCAGGTCATAGCATGCCCTTTGATCTTTAGGTGATGGACAGCCATTAAGGTGTTGCCTTTCCTACAGGATGTGTTGAGGGTGTTTCTGATGCAAATATAACTCCATAAAAAACACTACAGGGTGCTTTGTGTGGAACCCTTTCCAGGGGATGGAATCTTCATTTATGACCCCCCCCCCCGCCATAAACCTCCTGTGGGGTATTATGTTATATGTTTGATGGTTACTGAGAGCTTTATCCTAACAAATATAAAATTATAGTTATATTGTATTCTTGTGGAAGTTGGTTTCTCTTTGTCATCTCCACATATTTTACCATTGTTGGGTCTTGTTTGCAGGTGGAAACCCGTACACGTGGTGGATTGGAAGAGGGAACGAGAGACACACCTACTGGGGCGGATCCCTGCCTGGGCAATGTGCCTGTGGACTGGAGGAGAGCTGCATCGATAATAGCCATTACTGCAACTGTGACGCTGATGGACAAGACTGGTAAGAGGACGTATATGATCCAATAGATTCACAGCTTGAGCTGGAAAAATGACTTGTGACTGATATTGGGCCAAAACAAAGGGGCCCAGAACTGTCTGATTATGAAGAGATTAATGCAGGTAGCAATATCGCCATTCACTCTTGTTTTGATGTGTTGAAAATGTAACAGAGGAGGGCTGTGACATGCTAAGGAGTCAGGAGTGGTGATTCATTGCAACAAAGATTCTTTATACAACATGGATTTCATGACAAGTGACTGTAAATACAGAAAATGTTACTGAGACTTGGATTTCCTATTGGAGATTGGGAATGCCAGGTATTGCCCAGTTGGCAATAACGCATAGATGGTTCTTAAAAGCATTAAGCATTCCATATGGGCTTTAAAAAAGCAGCCAATCATTCCACTGGCATCTACAATTATATACATTTTCGAAATGGTGGGTGGGCCAATTAGTTGCTGCTTCAACAATGGTCCCCTTTAAAATATTGTATTTTTTTGTGTGTACGCGTTCCCTTTAAACTTTGTGGACCTCTTTTCAGGTCTACAAGATAAACACAATATGAAGTGGCCTCTTCAGGTTTATTGCTTTTCTATTGTATAATGTAATGAAAAGCTAATAGCCCAGTAATAGAATATTAATTAATTGTGCCCTGTAGCTCAGAAATAAATCAATGCATCCCATCAATATTTAGAACTGATTAATACCAGGACTGCTGAGGTGGACTGGGATATTGGTAACTGAGATACAGTACAGGCACACTATTGCGTTCATTAATACGTTTGTATCTGTCAGCACTTGGTCTCATAAAGTAAAAGGTCTGCAGTGACCATGCATATCATTATATATTCTATATCTACTCTCCCTTGGTCACATAAGCTGGGCATAGGGCGGCAGGGGTGGTTCCCAGATGTCTACACACCATACTGCTAACAAGTGGTAACATTTTGGTGCATAATAAAGGGTTCCAGACTGCTGCCTCTCCAGTGGCATTTGGTTGGATCCGTCCCTGCATTGCCTGTGCGTTTTTCATTGGTGGAATAGTGTACTGTGGTCTTCCAATACCCCCATCTGGGTTCATTGATCTAGAAATGGTCTGTAGAGTAGGGTGACAGTCAGGGACGTGCAGCTAGGGGAGGAAGGTGAGGCAGAGCCTCACCTAGTATTATGGAGGAAAAAGCTGTCAGTTTCAAGTCTGAAGCTGACAGCTTTTTCTCCATTCAGATCGGCTTGTAACAAGTTACGGCTCCTCCCTGTCTCGTCCCTCCCTCCTTCCACACTCCTTCACACTAGCTGAGGCTTCATCGGGATGGGGACGGTGCTTCGCTGGATATGGGTGGGGCTTCTGCATGTTGGGGTGGGGCTTTGGCTGGGAAATTCCTCACCAAGAAGCGAAGGTACCGCACGTCACTTGTGATGGTGTATATCACCCCCCTACCAGTCAGGTCTAAGTAAACTTACAAAATGGCTAGATCGCTATCTGCAAGAAGTTTGCATGTTCTCCCTGTGCTTGCATGGGTTGCTAAAAATGTGAATTGGCTCCGGTCTAAATTGGCACCTGTATGCATGCAGGTGAGATAGGGACCTTACATTGTAAGGCCCTTGGGGGCAGGGACTGATATAAAGTGCTGCAAAAATTGTCGGCGCTATATAAATACCTGTAATAAATAATAAAATGTGAAAGAGATGCACCATGCCTCATATTGGTGTGGAAGTAGGGGGGAGGTTGTAGGTGGGTTGATGGGGGTTTTCAGCATAAGGTTTCATGTTGCCTATGATTCTTGTCAAGCTCAGCTTCATCCACTTGGACAGAAAAAGGTAGCGTTTAACAAGAAGTGCGATAAATCTGTATTTCTATATTGAATTTCCAGAAGTTCTATCCCACTCTTAATAAACATATTCATCTAAGTTTGTAAACTGACTTATTGATAGACATGTGCACTGCCAAAAAATGTGTTTAGTTTCATTTCGTTTTAAATTCGGATTTGTGTTATTTCGTTTTTCAGGATTCGGGTGTGAAAGTCACTTCGGATTCGGAATTCGGATTCGGACGAAATTCGGTAGCGTTAGTACGGACGTTCGTTTCATTTTCTGTTCTTATTCGTTTCGTTCGTTTGCAGCAAAAGTGACATTTGAGGGGGAAAAAAATATTTTCTCCTTCTCTAATGTCACTTTGCTCCAACGAACGAAACGAATAAGAAACGAATAAGAAACGAATAAGAACAGAAAACAAAACGAACGTTCGTACTAACGCTACCGAATTTCGGAAATGGAAATTCGGATTCGTTTGCATTCGTTATGTCTGTAATTCGGAATTCGGATACATCCGAATGTCCGAATTTTCCGAAAATTCGTCCGAATTTCGATTCGGAACGAAACAAATCGCACATGTCTACTTATTGGAGATTCCCATAGGATGTACTTCTTCTCTGCAGTGGCATAATAAGTGAATATGCACTTATTTCAATCGAATATGTTCAACGTCTGAACAATGTAACCTTATTATTGCTTGCTGGCAGCAATGCATGATGGGCTATGCAGTCTTGAGAAATGGAGATTGCATCACATGGAGCAGCAGGGAGAGAGACGCAAAGCACACAGGGAATCCAGGAAGTTGTTGGAAGTGATGGGCAGACGGAAGACAGCAAAAAAATACTAATTCAGCCACTTATTGTACACTATACGACCATGGAGCAGATATCCGTGACCACCGGGACTAACTGTATAAAGCCTATATCCTTGATTGGTTGGAGATTATGAAAGTGACACTAAACTCAGGAGTTAAAAAATGCATTTAAAGCGATATTAAACTCTCCTTTTCTTTTATATTCGCTCTAGGGATGCCCACCTTTGCCTGAAGCTGTTGTTGGTTTTCTTTAAAATCTTTTCATTCCTCGTTTTCAAGTGGGTCCCCTCAGCGTTCTTTCCCCCGCCCCCTGTACGGGTGCCACCATCGTCCTAATGGGGGCACCCGTGCACGCTGGTGCCCGCAGTGGCTGTTTGTGCCCATAGACACACACAGCCCAGTGGCAGGCCAATCCCCTTCTATTTTTGATTGATGGCAGAAGAAGCCTATGGCTCCTCTGCCATCAGCATCCTCCCCCGCAACCTGGAAAAAAGGGGAGCAAAGGATCACTTTGGGACCGGCGGCGGGGATGAGCGTCGCTGACAGGTAAGTGTGGGGGGGGATTGGGGGAAGAGGTTCTGGGCAGTTTTTACACTAATGCAGGGAATCCATTAAGGTAAAAAACGCCCATACCTTAATACTACTTTAAGTGCCAGCTGCAGTATGCTCAGTACCCAATCCTCCATTCAGAAAAAAACTTTTAATTATTTTTACAGAATGCAAGGCGTGCTGTGATTGGAGGAGCTGGAAATGAATGTCATGATCTCCCCTTCTCCAAAACCAGGACACCTTTCATTCTGTAAAAAGAATTAAAGGCGATGACTGGGGGAGAAAAAGGTTCTGGGCGGTTTTTACCGGAATGCAGAGAATGCAATAAGGTAAAAAAACGCCCAGGCCTTAATATTACTTTAAGTAGCTTAACTATGAACAGCAATGTATCTTATTTGTGTATCACTCGGCTGTAGATCCTCCAATCATCTCTGAATTGGTGCTGACACTGTACTTCCTTCTGGAGGGGGGCTACTTTTGTTCCCCATGAGATTGTAGTCCAAAACATGAGATTGTAGTCTATCCCGGGAGCGATGGTACCATCAAAGTCCATGATTTCCATATATAAGTTGGTTGAATTGTTTTTTTTTTTTAATCTTTTGTTACTTTAGATAACAATTGCACAATTTTTCTATATTTTTTTCAGATTCACAATGACACAAAAAAATATTTTCCTTTATTCTGCCATCTGGTTTTTAAATTTGTCTAGCTATGGACCTTGTGAGATGTGCATCTGATTTTCACTGTGGGGTTTCAATTGTGCTGGAATAATTGGTGACACACTCTGCCTCCATAAATCAACTTTCATTAGCCCCAATTAATTCCTTTCTCCCCTTTTTTCCCTTTTCAGTTTAATCCCTCAGCGTTTTTTTATGTTTATCTTTTTTAAATCAAATGTAAACTTTTTTTGTTTGCTTGTTTTTATATTAATGTTTCTTTTGGTACGGTCACATTCTTTTCTGAAGTCTTTATTCAATTTGTAAAATACCTTCCATGCTTTATACCAAAAATGTAATTTCCTAAGTAAGAATTCCATTTCCTGTGTGGTTGGACATGTCTTTATTGTGTGTTTCAGGACAAATGACACCGGGTTCCTGGCCTTCAAAGAACATTTGCCAGTCTCTCAAATTGTGATCACCGATACAAACAGATCAGGGTCGGAGGTGGCATGGAAAATCGGTCCTTTGCGTTGCTACGGAGACAGTGAGTTAATATTTCTTTTGCGGTTATATTGTAGCAAGTCAAAAAATTTTGTTGTTTTAAAGTAATCCTGCGATAGACATGTGATGGAAAAACATAAATGGATGTTTTTTCAGATCAGTAAGTCCAGAGACAGGGGAAGCTGACTGTACAAAACATGAGTTTTCAGGGAAAATTTGGGTTAAAAAAAAAGTTGCAACTCTCCCACATGTTTTGACCCTTAACCCTAGCCTAACTACTAGACTGACTTTATCTAGAGCTGTCCAATCAGCTGGGAGCATGAGCTTTGCTGATTGCTACAGGTTTGACTCATTAGCGGTGTATCGGACCTCTGAAGAGAAACCACTGGTTCCACACAGGGAGCAAGGGTCCTTTTCTGCAGAATGCTGGCAGGTGACAGTTTTTTCCTCTCTTTTCTTTAGCAGTTGTAGCTTCTGTTTATAGAGAAATGTGACATCAGACTACAAACATCTTTCTGTGCACTTAAATATATATATATATATATATATATATATATCTATCTTATAGGTGGGCACCTCTGGACCTTGAGCTGTGCTTTAACTACAAATCCCACCATGCCTATGCCTCTGGAAGTCATGACTGTTGGCTGTCAGATTCTTGCAATGTCTCATGGGACTTGTACTTCCACAACAGCTGGAAGGCCAGAGTTGCCCACCCCTGTTTTAGCTGATTTAAACTAAAAGTTCAGCACTTTACCTGACCCAAACACTTTATCATTATCTTTACCCTGACCCTTGTCCTTGAAGCATACCTTCCACCTCAAAGTCAAGGTCTGCTTATTCAAGGTGTTCCCCCTTCATAAAACACTGCCTAAGAGTACCTGTGTGGAGAGAAATGGTTAGATAATATTCTTACCTTTCCTCCAGTTCCTCCCACAGTGCCTTGGTGAGAGTGATGCCATCCTCCTTTCTCCCAGAATTTGACAAATGATGGGGTCTATTCACAAAGCTGCCGAAGGATCTGGCCGTAGCTTCGGCCGATCCTTTGGCTAGCTTTGGCCCCAGGACCCCTTCGGGTCAGTAGAACCGAAGGGGTGCTGTACGGGTGCTGTATCTCCAAACAGCAAACTCTCCCTGGCCCCCGGGAGTCTCCTGCTCCCGGCCGCCAAGGAGAGAAACACTGCTGAGTCTTTTTTTCTTTATTCTGACACGGAGCGATGTCAGAATAGAAAAAAAAAAAAGATTTTTCCCATTGAAAAGCATTGGGACATTACTATTGGCTATTTCAATTTGCAATAGCCAATAGTAAACTAGCATTGTACCCGCCCTCTGCTGCAGTTCCCCCTCAAGTCCATCAGCAGAGGGCGGGAACAATGTTAGTTTACTATTG
>NW_017306427.1:1529072-1530678 GCF_000935625.1 Nanorana parkeri
GCCGAACATGCTGAGCATGTTCGGCCACCCCGAAGCCACTCGAAGCAAGCCGATGTACAGCGGATTTCAGCCGATGTACAGCTGAAGGAATCTGTATAATCCGCGCTTATGGATAATTAAGGACGCCGTACCAGCCTGAGGTGAATAGCCGAACAGTGTTCAGCGCACTTCACTTCAGATCGGTCATTCACTCGGCTGCCCTCGGTGGTGAATAGACCCCTATGAGTAGCCCAAATCCCTCGGGAAGATGATCTTGCACTGTGTTGTAGCTTCTTCTTGCAAGATTTGGACTACTCACCATTCACAGGGATCTTGTGGGCAGGAGGATGATTTCTCATACTATGGAAGTTGGGAAAAGGTGAGTATACACTGATCAGACATAATGTTATGACCACTGACAGGTTATTGATTGAGATTGTTTTTCTCATTGCAATGACACCTGGAAGTGGGAGGGCTATATTACAGTCACACCTGGAAGTGGGGGGATATATTACAATGACACCTGGAAGGGAGGGGGGGTGATATATTAGGCAGAAAGTGAACATTTTGTCCCTGAAGTTGATGTGTTGGAAGCAGAAATAATGGACAAGTGTGAGGATTTGAGCGGCTTTGACAAGGGCCAAATTGTGATGTCTAGACGACTGGGTCAGAGCAACTCCAACACTGCAGCTCATGTGAGATGTTCCCGGTCTGCAGTGGTCAAGACCAACCAAAAGTGGTCCAAGGAAGGAAAACTGGTGAACAAGGCTCTTTGATGAACGTGGGGAGTGAAGGCTGGCCCATGTAGTCCAATCTGATAGCATAGCTACTGTAGCTCAAATGGCTTGGTGCCAGATACCACAGCATACCTTCAGAGGTCCAGTGGAGTCCATGGCTCGATGGGTCAGGGCTATTTTGGTGGCAAAAGGGGGACCTACTCAATATAATTTATGCAGAATGAATCAGCGAACCTTGCCAATGAGCTAGAAGGTCTGCTTTAAAGAAAATCTATCAACTTGCCCATTCAGGGCAAAGCGATTGGTTCTCTTTATAGCCCCCTACCACCCAAACCGTTTGATACTTACCATTCCCCTGAGCTCTCCAGCCAACCTGTTTGTCTGCTAGAGACCAGAGTAAGAATCCTTCCAAGTTCTGTTAGTTCAGTGTTAATCTGTGTAACACTTGACTTCTCCTTCAACACCCGCATGACAGCATTTGGGCCCACTAATTGGTCAGATGGGCAGTACTGAACCCCCATTACCAGAAGTACCAGAGACTTACCAGGGGCTCCAGCAGGTAAATGGGGTGGGGGAGGAATGTTGCAAAAGTATCAGTGGGCTTCCGGGGGGGGGGCTTATGAAGAGAATTGGTCCCTTTATCTGGAACATGCAAGATGACAGGTTTGCTTTAACCCAATCCTTAGTGTTATACTATACTTTAACCTTTAAACTGAGTCTTACACTTGGGGGCCATTTGTTAACAAAATGTGAATCTTGTGTAAAACTTGCAGGGGTGTCCCTAGCCTAATGCTGGTTGCCAGAAGCTGGGCGGGATGGCAGCCAGAGCATCCCAGGTTGCTAAGAGCTGGAAGGGGAAATGTATATGGTCCTCACACATCTCCCTGCTC
>NW_017306427.1:1530839-1549949 GCF_000935625.1 Nanorana parkeri
TTTTTTTTTTTTTTTTTTTTTAATAGAGTAGTGGAGGAGTAGTGGAGGAGAAGCATGCATGCAAATATTTGTATTACTATCGGTGTCATTGGGGAGATTCACCCTCTTCAATTGTCATGGTACCAGTATTCAATGAGATAGAAAGTGATGGGAAATCCGAAATGTTTGCATTTTCTTGGTCTGTTGAGTTTGGTTTTCCTTCATTTCAGGAAATTTTTGGAATTCCGCATCATTCACCACTCTGGCATCCTACCTCTACTTTCCAACATCACATGTGGATTTCAGCACTGACATTGTGTTCTTCTTCAAAACTACCAGCTCCTCCGGGGTCTTTCTGGAAATTATTGGTGTGAAAGACTTTATAAGAGTCGAGTTATTCTGTGAGTATAACACAGGAAAATGGTGTGTATATTTATTGTGGAGAGTCTACCTTGCTGAGGGCTAAAAAGGGGGTTAATTTGGGAGGGCAGATACTTCCCCTACAGCCCTTCCTGTTAAAAAGGGAACACAGGTGAGAGAGGAGAGGGGAGCTGAGAGACACACAGAAAGGTCTGTGTGTGTGGCTGCTCAGACGTCTGTGGAGTTGATCTAGGTGAGACCACCAAAACGCACTACGCAGTGCAGGATTATTGAAAGACTTTTGCTTTATGTTTGCTGAGGAAAGCCTTTTATTTTGCCGTTTTGCTGAAGAAAGCTGTTTGTTCTGTTACCGTTGGGTAAAATAAAAGCCTCTTATTTATATCGGACTGTGTTGCAGAAGCATGTGTACCCCTGGGGTTCCCCACAATATATATATAATTAGAATGTAATTATTTTGTATGCACCATTAAATTGTTGTTTCAAATGCAAGCAGTGTAAATATGTGAGTTTGGCTTGGCATAAGCCTCTTGCAGTTCCTGTATAGGAAAGCCCAGACTGGAAGAGGGAGAGTCAGACCAAGGAGCCAGTCAGCTGTGCTGCAGTGCCAATTTGCTAAACGAGGGACATGCTGCTAGCTGATAGATAGGAGTAGGAGGAGTTGTCTCGTTTCAGAGTTGATGACAGGAGATGTGGTGACTTGTGTGGGAGATATTCAAAGAGCAGGAAGGTGAAGTGGAGGAAGCACACATCCACACAATGATTGAAGCAAAAGCAGGGAGATCCTTGCACTGTAAGTCCTTAGATACAGCTTCCTCTCCAGCACGAAGAACAGTAAGCAGCACAATAGTGATGTCACCGAATCTCACTCCAGATCTGGTGAGACCAGGTGTGTGTGCATTTTTACACAGCAAAACATATTTATCAACCAAACACGAGCAACGTGTCACATTTTCACGCCGTTATGGCGCGTTTTTATGTATTAACGTACGTGCGCGTCATGTAGCATGCGCCATAGGCTACACGCCGCTCTAATAGCGGAATGCAAGTCTCTAAAAGCATATTTCCACTAATGCCATATATGGAAAAATCATGCACATGATGCATATATAATGCTGCTTCACAGTTTAGACAAAAATGGTTAGCTCATGCATTTACATTCCTGCATTCATCAACGCAAGCAACACAACGTGGAGCTAATTTACACAACATCACCTTGCAATTCACGCTTGGCTTTGCACAACACACCTGCTGGGTGTGTACACACTACAAAGGGGTCTAGATTCCACCAATAGATCATGCTGGGAGGGAACACACTACAGAGGTGTATACTTGTTCGTGGCGTGTTTATAAGGTTAGTAAATCAACCCCCAGAAGTCAGAGGCAGCAGTACCTTATATGATCTCATAGTGCAGTGATACAATTATGAGGCACAAGGCACAGAGTAAAGTATGCATGGTATTTTTTGTCCAGGGTAGTGCTTAGGCACAATTACAATGTTTGCATGTTCCCTTTAAGATAGCAAAGCTCCACTTTTTGAGTTCAGGTCGACTTTAAGCCCTAAAGAGTCAGATGATCCAGAATATGAGATATTCAAAGATATGCAAAGCGCTGCCGTGTCCTGTTGGAGCAGATTAAAGCAAATTTACCACGCATGAATAAACACAGCAGAAATTTAAATTAATACAAAAAAATGGAAACAGTGAATACAATTATCATAAATCAGGCAAACTCAGAGGGTGCTAGTCTGCTTTTTTAAGGGAACCTGCACTGAAAATGTATTGAAACTGCAATTGCTGACTTTCCCTTTTGAAAATGCTAGTTGTCTGGCTTTCATAATAATTCATTGGATTCAGTATTTTCAAAGTCACTAAACTGGAACAAGTATGCAAATTAGGAGTGCTGATTTCTCCCTGACTTAAGGCAGAAGTAAAGCCAAACCTTTTTTTGGGGGGCTCTACTTCCCTTTTGGGTCACAGGAGTACATTCACTCCTGTAACCCGAAGTCAGCATATACCAAGCTACTTTCCGCTATCTGCTGACAGCACGGAGCTGCGCCACAGCTGAAAAAGGATTCCGACAATAGTGTTGGGGTGTACCCCGGCTGCCTAAGTGACAGCTAGGGTACTGATAAATATGTGGTAGCGCAGTACCCAGGGTCATCCCTATAATGCAGTGGCCTGAGGTGATAGCCTCAGGCGGCATCTCATTAGGTCATGTGTGGGACAGCAGGCGTGCCTGTCACCCCCTTTCCATCCAGAGCATCCCAGCTTGCTAAGAGCTCTTAGCAAACTGTGATGCTTTCTCTGGCATCCCACCCAGCTCACTGATGTCACTGGTTACCAGGTGTGGAGTGGGACACTCTGGCTGGCTGGCAACCTCGAGTGGCATTGAACCCATCCCCTGGAACTACTCTGGCAGTGAGACGTCTAGGGACGCCCCTGGTTGTATTAACAAACCCCCAATGTACTAACTCTTCACTCTGTACTAACAAACCCCCAAACCCACCCCAGATCATGTATCATGAGCACCACCCCAACCCCTTCCCCCAATGGGCTCTGGCAGTGAGACGTCTAGGTACATCCATGGTTGTAGGCAACCATGCTTCATGTTACACCCTAAATATGTAACATGAAACGTTCTAAAAATCGCGCTATGCCTTTAAGGCAATGATTTAGTTTATATTGGTTTATTTCATTGTGCCAAATATAGGAAGATTGAATCAGTAAATAGCACAAGGAGCCAAAGCACTAAGTTTAATGTCCAGTAACAAAAACCACCAATTAGAATCCATCCTATACTGGTGTGACCTCATCAGAGTGGATTCTGGTTGGCTGCTCTGGACAACTGCGCATAGTACTATGCTTCTGCTGATGTTAGTGCTACTGTATAAGGACAGCTTGCATTAACTTATAATACTCAATCAGCAATAATTTTCCATTATTTCCTAGCCTGAGGTTTCTCTCTAATCCTTTCGGCACAATGGTTACAGAATGTCAATAGGCTTCCCCGGCTCGGGCATCATTGCCAACAGCTATTTTATTTTTGACTGTCTCGTTTTACATCATAATACAACGCGAGCATAGAACAAGAGCCGCAGCCTAATACGGCAGGAGAGCGGGGAAGTTGCTGCAATCATGAAGTAAATCCTCTCTCTCTAAGACCGCATTGCATCTGACTCCTTACATCCATTCCAAGCCCGTCTTCTTCCTGGACAGCGCGCCTCTAGAGAATTGTACGAGAAAAGCCCCTCCGGGCTACAGAACCCCATCTGCACCGTCTACATAAAACAGCACTTCGCTAATGACAAGCAAAAAGTTGCAGTTACTTCTCTGACTTTGTGCCGAGTTAACTCCTAACGCCGGCCGCAATCAGCAATTATAACTCTCATTTATGTCTGTTTATTTTATTTAAAATTTTATGTCCGCAAAAATGAAAAACCAATTGAATTGGACTTTGATGTGCAATTATCATTATATCAAACCTCATTACGGAGCGATTAGCTTCCTTGAAATGTATCATCTGTTTAATGAGTTTAAGGGCCTTCAGGATGCCTTTTATTGCTGCCTACGCTGGAGATGTTTGAACGCAACTTTAGAGCTATACATTTCTTTTTTTGGAAAGTTTTGCCAACTAGGTCTACATTGGAAACTCATTTTGGAAAATAAAAACTTGTTTCAGGAGTCAGGTTGGGTCGCCACTACAGCTTCTGCATTAAAATTAGATTTTGTAGGCGTGCATTTTAGCCCTCGCTGCTTTTAGAGCAAATTTTGCTGCAAATTTTTATGTATTTGTCCATGTCTTTGTAGCATTAAAATGTGAAAATGCCAAAAATTGACCCTAAAACACATCCCCTGCAATTCATAAAGAGTGGCACAGATGCTCTTTGGTGTGTCTGCATCGCCATATGACAAATGTCATGTCGAGAATCGGTTGGTAGGATGTTGGCGGCCTCCCTGCACAGCATCATTGGTTGCTAGGACACAGACCAGGCTGCCTGCATCCTAGCAATGAAATACTCTGTCTAATGAGGCTCCTAGCAGTGTCTTTGGTAGGGATGCACCGATACCGTTTTTTCGGTATTGAGTATGAGTACCGATATTTTTTTGCGGCACTCGCCGATACCAAATACCGATGCCGGAAGTCCCATTAAGGAAGCCGGGCAGCCTGTAATGATTTGCCACCAAGTGACGAGGGAGCATAAAGCCTTCTTCCCGGCCAATCAGGAAGCCGGGGGGATGGGTAATGACTTGCCGTCTTGCTTCCTGGATGGCCAGTTTCCCGACCAATCAGGAAGCTGGGCGGCAAGTCATTACACGCTGTCTGGCTTCCTGATTGGCCGGAAAGCCAGCCCCATGCTCTCTCGTCACCAGGTGACGAGGGAGCATGGAGCTGGCTTCCTGCTGAATGAGGAAGCAGAGGGACGAGTCATTACCTGCCTCCAGGCTTCCTGATTAGTCTGAAAGCCAGTTCCATGCTCCCTGCTGCCTCCCATTTTTTTTTTAAATCTAATGTCACTTTGCTTGAATGAAAATTTGTCCACAAACGAAAATTTGTACAGACTACCGCTGACGAATTTTGTCAGAAATTTTCATAAATCCGGATTCGATTTCATTCCTCATTTCTGTCATTCAGAGATTTGGAAACATCCGAATCTCCGAATAACGAATCTTTCCGAAACTAATTGCTCATGTCTAATGTAGGGGGACCCATGCTTTCCGTGGTGGAACCTCCCTTCTCTAAAGGTCACCTTGAAGAGCTGCTGCAGCCGACCCCCCCCCAAAAAAAAAAACTTGCAAGCACCTATAAAAATCTGAAAACATGAGAAATCAGAGTATCACAACAAGGTAAAATGTTACACAAAATTAAGGAAAAGGATGCACACATTGTGAATATTTTGCGGGTCAAAAGGACTAACGTGTGCGTCTAAGCATCGGTTCCGGAGATTCAACCAGAGCCGAGAAGATGTGACGGCGCTCAGTTGGGAGTCTTCCGTCTCATCAATAATACCGCCAAATTATACACATTATCAGCAGCTAATTATCTGGCTGTCTGTGAGCACAGATAAACTGCCGGCGTGTGAGGAAATGTCAGGACTGTCATCTTCACACCTTTTGGAAATTCAGATTCGGAAATGGATGAGGTGTTAACATTGCAGCGCCGAGCTTTGAAAACACCTGGCGTAATGGACAATGTAACATTGAAACTCCCCTTTTATTCCATGTATTAGAGGTGTGATGGACACGTTGTGTCGCTTTCTAATCCATTTTCTGCTGATCAATCCCTGGAGACTATCAATATATAATGTAGCTTTGCCCATGTTGAAGCTTTGTGCGCTGAGCCCCATGTGAGTCATGAAGTGCACTGTCCGCTACGGCAATAGTGCGCTGGTGTACCATTCAAAAAAAAATCTTTCCTAACATAATTTTTCTAAAGATGGAAAAAGAAAAACTTTTAGGGCTCATTCACACCATCACACGTTAACACACACACACCATGGTTGGTTTTTGTGCTGTTCATTTTAACACAGAGGGTGAATAAATACTGACAATGGTTATAATCCTTGTCAAAAAAAGAAAATTGTCTATGCATACCAAAAACAATTTGTCAATGCATACCAAAAAAAAAAAAATGGGCCATGCATACAAAAAAATAAAAAACATTGGTCATGCATACTGTATAAACAAAAGGTTTGCCCATGCATACAAATAGAAAATTGGCTATGCATACAAACAAATGGCCCTGCATACAAAAAAATGTGACTATGCATACAAAATTGCTAAGCATACCAAAAAATAAAAGTCCATGCATACAAAAAAAACATTTTGACCATGCTTTAATGATGTTTTGAGTTTTTTTTTGTTATGCCATAGTGAGAGAGATGCTCCCCGCACCCCACGTACAGCATTCAAGCTATTTAAAAAAAAATTATTATTAATTTAGTAAAGTGTCTTAACCTTTCAGTTCATTGTTGGAAGAGATACAACCTGAACAACAATCCAGGCAGCCTGATGGACGTGTTTTCTAAATCTTGACGTTAACGATTATTATGCGTTCATGTTTAATTGGCGCGTTCCTACATTTTCAAGCTGAAATCACGTACGGTGAGATGACATCAGCGCGGTCGGCGAAGACTCGCAACTCGTAAGAACACAAAAAAAAAAAAATAACAATGTTGCTGCATCTGAATAATAACCTTTCAGAACGGCACAATAATAACATAATGAACACAATTTAACAAATGGAGGCAAGTCGGAGAGGATTTATCTGGTGATTCGTTCTGCGTGGGAGGAAGAAAGAACATTTGGGAGTTAATAATTTTTTCATGCTTGATCCTTCATAAATTGCTCATCAAATGCTTTATGTTGAAGTGTCAAAACTGAAGACGGCGACGCAGAACTCTCTGGAAAGTCATTTAAAAGTTGGAAATGTTTTGTGCGTTTTTAGGATATTAAAATCTTCTGACGTTATCCAGGAAAGGCCGACTTCAGATGGCAATTCATCTCCTTTTAAGGCAAACCTACCATCAGGGGCGTAACTAGAAATCACAGGGCCCCATAGCAAAATTTTGGATGAGGCCCCATGATTTCTAGTTATACCCCTTGCAGAGCCCACTCGAGAATCTATGGTAGGCTCTCCAAGTTCACCCTCAGGTGGGCTGGTTGCACTCCTTACCTGTCCGCCTCCTCTTCCTCCATGGTCGCTGATGGGCCCCGCCTCCTTCTTCATTATCGGGCCCGCCTTCTTCTTTGTCACCGTGCCCCACCTCCTCCCCTGCTGCCGGCCACGGACCCTGCCTCCTCCTCCACTGCTGGATCCAGCCGCTGCTGGCACTCATTGACTCTGTGGAGAGGAACGCGCTGCTGCACAGATTACTGTCAGTGATCTGAACAGCGGCGTGTTCGCCTTCAGCCGCCAGTGAAAGCCACCAGCAGAGGATCCCATAAAGACCCAGGCGGCCCGCACAGCATCTGGCCGGGCCCCACTGTCCCCCGGGCCCCATAGCGGCCGCCTGGGTCGCTATGGTGATTGTTACGCCACTGCTTACCATGAGAGGGGTGAGGGGGGGTGCTTGCTGCCTGTCTGCGGCTTCAGAACTGTGTGAGCCTCTGACCTGAAGCAAGCATGCTGCAAGTGAGAAATCTACATTACTGTAATGGGTCAGTGACTCAGAAAAAAATCTGCAAAAGACCAGTACAAAATTTTCCATCTCGTCAAGAGTTTTGGCAAAATGTATTGGGGGCCGGTTACTATTATTATTTTTTTCGTTAGATTGCACAAGGAGTGAGCGGCAAGGTATAAATAAAACATTACTTAAGCAAACAAGGCCTCGCCAAAATTAGTTCCATGCACTCAACAAAAAAATAAACATAATTCAATGAAAATAGTTATTGATCGCGGTATTGATTGCCTTGTGTACTTTACAGCTCCCTACCAGGTGACATTTTCATTCGATGCGGGAAACGGGCCCATGGAGGTTTCTATGCAGTCCGTCACGGCCTTGAATGATGGTCAATGGCATCACGTCAGAGCCGAGAGGAATATTAAGGAATCCAGCCTTGTTGTGGATAACCAGCCGAGGAAACTGGTACAGACCCTGTTTGATGGGCGTCCCCGACCGCTGCTGAATGCTCAGCTCTATGTGGGTGAGTCCGGATTGCGTTCCAGTCATTTCACATCAATTCAGATTTCCACAACAGTCCAAAGGATGTCTTTTTCTCTGACTTTCTTTTTTCTTTTCCTTTTATTTCCATTCCTTTTGCCGTTCCTCTCATTTCATTTTCCTTTTCTCTTCCCCTTTTCCTACTTTCTTTTAATCCTTAATTTCCTTTCCCTTTCCTTCTATGATTTTCTTTTTTACTTTCCTATTCTTTCACTTCCCCTTTACCCACCTTTTTCCCCTCTCCTCCCTTCTTCCATTTTTCTTTCTTCTTTCTTTTAATCCTGCATTTCCTTTCCCTTGCCTTCTCCCTAAATGTTTCTCTCTTCTTTTTTTTTCCTTTCCTGTTCTTTCCCTCCCTCCCTCTCCTTTCTTCCTACCTCCATCTGTCTGTCCTTCCCTGCTTCCACCCGTTCACCTTTCTTTCTTTTTTTCTTTCTTCCTTTCTTTCTTCCTTTCTTCCTTCTCTCCTTCCTTCCTTCGCTCTCTCTCTCTCCTTTCCTCCCTCTCCTTCCTTCCCTCCCTCCCCCCTTCTTTCCTTCCCTTTCCTATCCTTTCCCTTCCTGTAACCCTTTCCTTCCTTCATAGTTCCCTTTTTTCCTTTCTCTTTCCTTTCCTTTCCCCTCCCTTTCATATCCTTCTCTTTCCATTCACTTCTTTTCCCTTCACCTCACTTTCCCTCCCTTCTCTATCCTTTCCTTTCCCTGCCATCCTTCTTTCCTTTTCTGTCCTTTTATCTTTACTTTCCTTTTTTCCCTTTTCCTATTCCATTCTCTTTACTTTTCCTTTCCCTTTAATTTTCATTACTTTCTTTCCTTGCCCTTCCCATTTCATTCATTTTCTTTTGCCCTTTTCTATCCTCTCTCTCCTTTCCCTTCCTTCTGTTTTAGCTTCGTTCTGTACTTTACAGCCACATGTTTGTAACTTCCATCCAGGTTGGTTATTTTTGTTCAAGTGGGTTATGACACGCAGCTATTCCCAGAATACAATTGATATGCGGGGACCACAGCACAGCTGAGTCATATGCCTGAGGAACAGAAATAAATATCTCTGCCTGAATATCAAACATTCACATATTAAAATTAGAAAGTTGAGCATATTTTAAGTAACATCGTCAAGTGTAACTATGGGTTTTTTTTTGTAAGGCTAATAAAAAATCTCCACCTTTACAATTTAAAGTGTACCCGTACAAGGGAAATTTCCGGTTCCCTTATGCTAGCCATACACATTAAAGTGACACTAAACTCCGGAGTTAAACCTTTAAAATACATTCGGGTACCTTCACTATTTATAACAATGTATCTTATTTGTGTGTCACTCAGCTGTAGATCCTCCAATCATCTCTGAATTGGTGCTGACACTGTCCTTCCTTCTGGAGGGGGGCTACTTTTCTTCCCCATGGTCCCTGAGTGTGTTGTAAAGTAGTCACCGCTCCAAGCTCACTCCCGGGATGGACTACCATCTCATGTTTAGTCTACTGATTTGTATTGAGATTTGAGTCAATCCCGGGGAGGGCTTGGAGCGGTGACTACTTTACAACACACACAGGGACCATGGGGAACAAAAGTAGCCCCCCTCCAGAAGGAAGGACAGTGGTTGTGACAGGACAGTGACAGAGGTTGGAGTATAACTCCCCAAAACATGTTGCCTTTTCTAAACAATATGTCTTTGAAATAAGCTTACATCCAGACATGAATATTATAGTGTGGCACCTCAGTTCTAGACTCGCTTATCATCCCACTTAGCTGTCAGTTTGTTTTGCAGATGTCTCCCCACCATCATTATCTTCTGCATGCATTGCTATCAGAGGCTGACTGTGACATTCTGTTCTGTAGGAGGGACGGTGTCCAAGCAGAAGGGTTTCCTTGGGTGTATCCGCTACCTCCATCTGAATGGACAGACCTTGGATCTGGAGGAAAAGGCCAAAGTGACCTTAGGGATCAGGCCAGGGTGTTCCGGCCACTGTAGCAGTTATGGGAACTTGTGTCACAACAATGGCAAGTGTGTGGAGAAACGCAATGGATACATATGTGACTGCACAAACTCCGCCTTTGAGGGACCCTACTGCAAGAAAGGTGAGGTTTGCATTGTCATTGGTGGAATAAAGCAAATAGACATACACAGTGTTTCCGACAGCATGTGGGCTCAAGGATGATGCCCTGAATGATGCCTGGACACAGATGGCTCTGTCCTTCTGGAGAGAAAATCAAATGAAGGCATTGCCATGGAGAGTCCTGTGATCTCTGTGAGAGATAATAAATGCAATTACCAATTACTTCACATGCATACTTATGAAAAAACATCTGTTGCCAGGTTCACTTGAACTGTTCAAAGGTTGTGACATCATCATGGGAGGTCGTGTTAGTGGAGGGAAGGTCTGTGAGATTCACGCTCTATATCAGTTCATTGAAATGAAAATCCAAAAATGTTGAGTTGTCACTGGAACAGAAACAGGGGGCACATTCTCCAATGGGCAAGCTTGTTGCAGTCGTAACTATTAAACAGGGTTTTTCCTCACTTTGGAACTTCCTGTTGTGTCTACACATCTGGAGACAAAAGGAGGGAAGCACACCATAATGTCCAAGGCTCTGGAGGAGGTCCTAGGTGGGACATCCTTGAAGTTTGGCCTGGAACAATAAAGTTTTACAAGTGTTGAACGCTACAGTGTGCTGTTGGCTGTTTTATCTGGATGTGTTGACCGTTTGGGGTGAAGACGAGCCACTGCTTGTGTCTGCACCTGGTCAGTCGAAGAATAAATAGAATATAGAACTTAAGATCAACAAGAAACATACAAACAGATCGGGAGTTAATCTGATATAAACTGACACTGTCGGTTTACATCTGACTCCCCATAGATCGACGTGGGGTCCGACAGTGTTGGTTCTTTCCTTCATCACAAGAAGGAGGAAAAAACTGGATGGACACGGATGTCACGTCCGTGGACGGATCCCCTAATGATCAGCCCCCGTGAAAGGGGCCTTACTCTATCCAAAATTAGGGGAAATAAAAGTTTGGGCCTTAGATATACTTTAGGGTAGGGTTTGCACCAAAATGTGTGTGTTGGACGTGACTCAATGCAAGTGAGTTCACGTGAGTTACGTTACCATGCGTTGCATTGGGTTTACGTTGAGTTCCTTTTTTTTGTTTTATTTTGGGGGGTTTGTTTTAATTTCACATTAACCTATATAAGGTATTAGTTCTGCCTTGCATTGATGTCCGTTGAGTTGACGTGCATTAAGCACACGTTTCACTCTTTATTTTTAGTCTCCAGGGCAGTGGACATCAACGCAACAAAGTGGTGTGAACTGCTCCTATTCACACACACATTCTTTTTCAGTTGCCAATCTGTAACCAATGCATCTTGTGTGAATGGGGCCTTAATGAACAGGTTATGGTGCAGGGGGGGGGGCAGATATATAGATTCCAAGATTCCAATTGTTTTAAACCGTTGCTTATGAACAGTAGACAAAGTGTTCATTTGTTGATTTAATAAGTGTTCATTGTAAATCCATTTTTTTAAGGAGAGTGTAAAGATATGTATATATATATATATTTTTTTTTAAGATTACCGTTTGTATTTCTGTTGTCTTTCTAGAGGTTTCTGCAATGTTTGAAGCCGGGACCTCGGTCACCTATGTTTTCCAGGAGCCCTATCCAGTGTCCAGGAACAGCAGTGCATCAGCCTCGTCAATATATGCAGATACAGTGATATCCAGGGAAAATAT
The DNA here is from genome assembly GCF_000935625.1 of Nanorana parkeri. Classification (NCBI taxonomy): domain Eukaryota; kingdom Metazoa; phylum Chordata; class Amphibia; order Anura; family Dicroglossidae; genus Nanorana; species Nanorana parkeri. Next base: position 1,542,582 of record NW_017306427.1, read on the forward strand.
CGCCTTCAGCTTTATGACAGCACAAGCTCCGAGCCTCTTACTCTACATTGACTCCTTCTACCAGGACTACCTGGCCGTACTGCTCTGCAGAAATGGTGAGTGTATTAAGGAGAACTGTACAGCACTTTGTGGATTACTGGATTGTAGATGTTTATAAGATTATGAAGTGGATGTTTGTGATGAAGAAACCAAAAGATCTTTGGCTAGACTTTGTTATTAGATCATGGATAAGTAGATGAATTGAGTTTGGAGTATTGCCTTGTTCTTCCCTGTCCCTGAAGTGGCCCTGACAGCCCTTAGGCTCAATTCACAAAGCTTTGCACAAGGATATGGATCTCTATTTATAACTTTCATCTCTCACTGGAGGCAGCTGAAAGTAACTGTCACTTTTCTTTAAAATAAGCATCCATATCACAATGTTTTAGAACAATGAATTGAACGTCTTGTAGGCAAAGTTGCAATCATCTGGAGAAGTTTATGCTCAAATGGCAATGGTATTGGAGTTGCTGTTGTGGCCTGGAATGTGGCACAGTTGTTTAGAATTGGGGAAAAGACCAGAAGATGAAGTTTATAGATCGGTGGTAGCATTCAATGTTATAAGGAATCTGAGAAACACTGCAGCTTTAATACAGATGATGAAAGTGTGTTGTCTAACTGCTGGAGCAGCTGTGAGCTCTTCTAGCCATTGTAGAGGTGAGTGCTCTGTGTTGGGTCCTTGCCTACCAGCTGGTACAGTCTGGCCAAGTGGATTCCTTGTGCTTGTTTTTCTGTTTGATCTAGAGACCAATTCCCTGTTCTTAAGTAAACAGAGACTGTGTTTAATGTCACAAAAGCATGTTGTGTATCTGACTGGTGCCATGTAATCGTGGTTTGGCGACATGCATTATTGGTGACAAACATTTTACAAACGTTTTGGCTCTAAAACTCCATGACAATTCTGAGAATCCAAAAATAAGATTACCAGCCTTTGTCACATTGTTTTTGCATGGTAACATTAATCACTGTGGGTTAGAACAGACAAAAAGCCATGAAGTAATTTTAGGTGTGGTGGGTGAAGAGTGCCTAAATAACGAATCACAATGCTTTAAACTCAAACTGATTTTGGTAGTAAAGTAAAAGTATATCCAATCAGTTTAGGGGGTCTGAAGCATCTCTTTTTTCCAGAGCTCTTATGGTTAAATAAGGTTAGATTGACACACTAGGTTCTCTGGCTTGGCAGCTGTTCATCCCATGTCCCATGGCTGTGAGTCAAATACTGTGATATCTCTGAAGGACCTACATTAGGCTGGTCCCTGCAAGAGTTGAGCAGCCATGAGTCTGAAATGAGCCCTCAACACTCCTACCAAGCCGAGTGTCAGCTTGAGGTGGGGTGGGCTTGGGATATGGTCGTGAGGGAGCTCCATACATGCCTTGCTTACAGCTCCCTTGCATTCCCTGTAGAGATTCCTGGACAGGAGTGATGTCACATTCTGGCTCCAGGCACCTCTTCAGGGCATGCAAGGGAGCTGTAGAAGCAATGCACATATGGATGGAGCTCCTTCACAACACAGCAGCCCACATTGGACCCCAGGCTGAGGATCCAAGCCAGTTCTCATAAGGTGGGGGGACTGGGTGGATCTTTAAAGAAAAAGAAAATTAAAAATGTTTTTGGAGTGTGTGTGTGAGAATGTCTGTGAGAGATTGTGTCTGTGGTTGTGTGTGTCTGTCAGTGTATTTGAGAACCCGTTCACACTAGTACAGTGTGTTAATCGCACAGTCCCTACTGCGTGTTCTAGTGCGGGAGCTGCGTTGCATTGCCAATCTTTTGAATGGCACCCCAAACGCACCTCCAGCCCACAGTTTGATTGCCCGCACTGGAACACCTGGTACCGCAATGCTATGCATTGCAGTGTGGTGCGACTTGCGTGGCAACCTAATGACCAAGGACAAATGTGGGTCCTGAGGTTATACAAGTTGAGAACCACTGCTCTAGACCCTTCAACCTTGGATCCAGCATCTGAGGGAGTACCCACACAGTCATACAACAGCACTCTATATGTCCATGCCACTAAACTAATTTTTGACCCTTCCTCTTTTTCTCCACCCATGCAACCAGGAAAAAATATTAATAAGAGCACCTGTCTGCTGGGGCAGCCATTCTCCAGCTTCGACCATCCCAATAATTGCCTTCTCATTTGAGCTCTCTAACATTGACAAGAAGGGCAGGTCATGTGTAAAGTAGAGTCAGATAGAGGCAGGGCTGATAAAGCTGCTTGGGATTCTATTGCAGTACAGACACTGTTTTGTCAGAACAAACAGCAAGGAGCTCACTGGATTTCTTGCAGATCAACAGATTTGTTTGTGTACCTGCAGCATTTCAGCATTTTTAAAGAGTTAAAATACAGGCAAATGCATGTGGTGCAGATATATATTTTTTCAGACATATGCATCCATAAAAATAGGTGTTAGTATTGATGATACACAAAGCGTCTGCTTCCATTGTGATGGGATGACAGGTAGACATTAACTGCCGCCTTGTTCTTCGCGGATATCATACAGCGAGCTGGCATTTTTCAAGTAACGGCATAGCAGAGTGAGCGTCGGGCTCTGGAGCCTGCGGCTTACGAGATAAATGCATTAGTAGCTAAGTTGATTACCCCATCAACCGACAAGCTGAGAACATCCACATAATTCCGTCCGCCAATCTCAAAACTAATTTGTTTTTGTGACAATTTACGCACTTTTCTTGAGTCAGAATAAAAAAGGCTCCGAACAAGCCGGAGATCTGTTATTTCATATCACCAGATGCCTTGCCAATGAGCAAATTTACCAAATAAAAGTCCCCAGAGGGAGGCTGCTAATTAAGAAACAGGTTTCCAACCCAGCTGTTCAGAATAGCAAATGTTGGCTTTTTCCTTCTCTTCCCTTTAATAAGTAGCTAGAGTGTTTTTAAAAGTGCACTCCAGCCAAAACAGAGAGAAGTAAGTGTTGGAGAACCATGAAGGGGCTCCTGGTTTCCTGCTCAGGGCTCCAGTTCTTCATCCAGGCATTGCTGTACCTGTCTTGCAAATTCCTGTCCGTGATCGAGTAACCCCCTTCTTCGTATCTCCTTGTAAAGACCTAGTGCTAACAAGTCTTTCTCAGCCACCACTTAGATTAATACCTGTCAGATATGGTGAGCTTGGTTATGACAGCATGAGTACAATGACACTGGAACGAGTCAGCACCGGATGTTAGGGATTTGGGCTTCAATGCGCACAGCCTCTTGGTAATATTGATCTATCAACTGCTGTCTTGTTTTTAGGTTATCCGGTAAACTAGAGTAAATTTTTCATGAATAATTTTCCTTTGTAGAGTTGGGTACATCTAGAGATGGGTGGAGATGGACTTTAGTGTATGTGTTCAGTTTTCAAATGAATGACAAGAGGAAATCACTGAGGCATTTGGAGCTTCAGGTTTGTTGTATTGCTACACATAGTTACAGGCTGACCATCGCATTCAACCAAAAGACAAAAATATATGCAATGAAAACTGTATCCACAAAATCCTAAGTGTGCATATCCAAAAATCCAAGGCCAAAAAATGCACCCTGCAACTAAGTCCTATTGTGGGCTGACAACGCACGGCATTTTTGTGGAATGAATGGCGTCAGCCCTGCCCAGTGCCTTTTGCTAATCTACTCATCCACTCTCAGGTCTCTAAAGGTGCTCATACACTGCGCGATTCTCGTACGAGAATCGCGGGAAATCCCGCGATCGTTCGATAATCGAGCAGTGTATGGAAGGCGTGTGACCGTTTCTACTGTACGGTCGCACGTCTTCTGTCGAACAAGCAGGCTGGAAAACCCGCCGGGAATCGTACGATTCTCGGTGGGTTAGTGGCCTGCTTGTTCGACAACCGCCGAACGGGCCGGTGTGAGCACGCGCACACTGCCCGTTTGCAGTCATCAGAAGCCCGCCCCTCATTGCAGTCATCGGAATGTACGATGTGCCCGTCCAAGATGGGCAGATTGTAAGTTTTTTTAAGTACTTTACAACCCTCGCAAGACAAAAGTCTTGCGAGGGTTGTAAAGTGTATGGCCACCTTACAACATAAAGGCAAACCATTCTGTAGTCCATTGTAAGAACTACGAAGAACTGCATTTTATTGCACTGTTTTTTATTTCATTGCTTATCATCATGTGCTTGGTATGCTCATGACAACTAGTGGTAGATTAGTGCTACTACAGCTTAATTTCTGCATGCATTTGGTATCTTCCATTTAGCCTCCCTCAAGTTTAGTGTTAATTTGTACTTTCTTCTAGTTAGATACTCTTAGCCTCTCCTTCCTAGTTTCTTTTCACTTCTTCCTCAATGTGTTAAGAGGGTTATGTTCGTGCTGTACAAGGCTTCATATAGAAATGTCTTTCCACCTCTGACTGTATCCAGTTCAGTTGTTTTGGGCTTCTTCCATTCAGCCTCCATCATGTTTAGTGTTAATTGGTACAATCTTCTAGTTAGACATTCCCAGCCTCTCCGTTCTGGTTTCTTTTCACTTCTTCCTCACTGTGTTAGGAGGGTTCTATACACGGTTTTACAAGGCTTTCAGATAGAAATGTCTTTCCACCTCTGAGAATGACAAGGAATCACATCCTCTGTATTGCCAAGCCTGGATAAACTACATTGTATTCTACTCTGAAAATCCTTGGGGAGCTGGACCCAGCCTGTGGATACTATCAGCTCATACTATCCGTACAGCCTAGTCTCAGGAGGTATGTGCAAATACATAAACCAGTGGTTTAGACAGAACAGATGGTATTTAAACATGACAGCATTGGCCAACTAAGCCGAGACAAGCCATGGCAAGGTTTCCCACTTGTTAAAGTGAACCCCTCCCGCACAGTTCAGTGCCTAGTGCGGTTAAGAAGGTCCTGTTCATGCTGTACAAGGCTTCAGACAGAAATGTCTTTGCACCTCTGAGAATGACAAGGAATCACATCCTCTGTATTTCCAAGCCTTAATAAACTACATTGGATTCTACTCTGAATCTCCTTGGTGAGTTGGACCCTGCCTGTGACCATCAGCTCAGTAGTTTGTCATACTATCCGCACAGACTAGTCTCGGGATGTATGTGCAAATACACAAATTGGTGGTTCAGACAGAACATATGGTGTTTAAACATGATAGAGACACTTGTTATCTGCATGACAGCATTGGCCAACTAAGCCAAGACAAGCCATGGCAAGGTTGCCCACTTGTTAAAGTGAACCCCTCCCGCACAGTTCAGAGCTTAGTGCTGTGTAATTGGAGCAGAGAAGATCTCCTTCTGACATTACGGACACTAATAAAGTGCCGGAGGAGGATTTTATCTTGACTTGCTTGACTCCCCAAAAGAAACCAGCAGGACGTATTTCGATTCCCAACTACAACTGAAATAGCATGCTCGGAAGCGATAAGAAATTAATTAGGACGATGCTTCTCCTAAATCTCCCAAAAAATGTTGTGTATACAAAAATGTCTCACAACAATTTGTCCTCGGTGGCGCCAGTAATATTCGCTAATGTCTGTTCTTTAATTAAGTCCTACCTTAATTATTTTTTTCTTTGAGCTCATTAATGCTCCGTGCTCAAAGACATGAGCTTGTTAATAAATTAAAATAGCGTTGTTAATCAATTTAATTGTTTAGCTGTACAAAATTTTCATCTTGGAGAGCGTTCTCTAATTCTAACTCTGAATGCTGAACAACCAGGGAATTTATGAGTATTTTCTCAATGAGCTGACACTGTGAATTTTTATACAAAGACGTTACAGACAAGGCCTGAGGTTTGAAACCTATTCCAGTGCACGTCCCCATTTCCACTTATGGTTATAGGTTGCTGGTATAAATGGTTGCTGGTATAAATGGTATTAACAAAGCTTGATAACTTGCAGTCCAGAAACAAGTGCTAGCAATTTGGTTTCTTTGTGATGACGTTATCCACTTATTTTGGGCTTCTTAGGGATCTATAGTGTATTCAGGTTCATCCAGTTGGAAGGACTATTATTCTGCATTGCTGTGTAATTTATTGCTGGAGTTTGTAGTCCTCTATAGGTGATTATATTATAATTAGGGATGCACCGATGCCGGTTTTCGGTATCAAGTACGAGTACTGATATTTTGCTTTCGGTACTCGATACCGAGTACCAATACCGGCGCTTTTGCAGGCATGAAGCCGGCTTCCCGGGCAATCAGGAAGCCAGGTGGCATGTAATGAGATGGTGCCTGGCTTCCTGATTGCCTGGGAAGTGAGCTCCATGTTGTTTGGCCAGCTCAATTGTGATTGGCCAGGAAACTGGCTTACCAGCCAATCAGTATTTAGGCGGCTCTCCGGCCAATCAGGAAGCCGGGCGTCGAGTAATGACCCGATTCCCGGCATCCTGATTGGCTGGGATGCCGGCTCCATGCTTATTGGCCTGGAAGCCGGCTTCCCAGCCAATCAGCAAGGAGCTGGCTGTTCGGACAGCTTGATGTTGATTTTGCCGGGAAGACTGCTTCCCAGCCAATCAACATGGAGCTGGCTTCCGGGACCAATCAGGAAGCAGGCTTCCTGATTGCCCGTGAAGCCAGCTCCATGTTCCCCTATGGGGAAGGTATCAGATTAAATACTCGGTATCGGCACCAATACTTATACTAGTATCGGTGCATCCCTAATTATAATAATGCCATCAGCTATAGAGGACTTCAAATCCCAGCAATACATTATACAGCAGTGCAGAATAATACTATTATTCTGCATTGCTGTATAATATATTGCTGGGATTTGTAGTTCTCTATAGCTTGGCGGAACTACCTGGGTCGCAGCAGTCACAGGAGTGAGCTTGGAGCGGTGACTACTTTACAACACACACAGGGACCATGGGGAACACAAGTAGCCCCCCCTCCAGAAGGAAGGACAGTGTCATCACCAATTCAGAGATGATTGGAGGATCTACAGCCGAGTGATACACAAATAAGATACATTGTTGTTCAGAGTTAAGGTACCTGAATGTATTTTTAACATTGCACTCCTGAGTTTAGTGTCACTTTAAGAGCTGCACATATCCTGCCATGGAAATGTATATAATTATAAAAAACAAAAAAATAGATATTATTTTCCTGCTCAACCTCAGAACCCAGTACAATGTAACAAGTTAGATTGACCCCCCCACCCCCACCTCCCCCGTTTATGACAACATGTTGCACACACAAAGCCTATGAAGAAAATGTACTTGCAATTTGCATCTATTGTCGTTGCAGAGCTGGTAACAAATGTGGCAAATTGCAACTTTGTTTCCAGTCTATTTTAGAAAGAATCCCACAGCTGTACCTGATCTTTATTTCCTCTGATTTCCTGATGGGAGATAGGCGGTATTAGCTGCAACATTAATATAT
>NW_017306427.1:1550872-1551144 GCF_000935625.1 Nanorana parkeri
TGGTAAAATCAGGATGCAATGATACTGGTTTTTCGGTATGGAGAACGAGTACTGATATTTTATTGTTTTGGTACTCGCCGATACCGGAAGTCCCAATAATGATGTATAGACTCGCTGCACGGCTTCCCGATTAGGTGATGAGGAAGCATCGAGCCAGCTTTCTGGGTGGCAAGTCATTACATGCCGCTCCGGCTTCCTGTTTGGCCGGGAAGCCGGCTCCATACTCCCTCGTCACCAAGTGAAGGGGGAGCATGGAGACGGCTTCCCGACCA
>NW_017306427.1:1551486-1557480 GCF_000935625.1 Nanorana parkeri
ATACTCCCTCGTCACCAAGTGAAGGGGGAGCATGGAGCCGGCTTCCCGACCAATCAGGAAGCCAGGGGGTGGGTCATTACCTGCCCCCCACCCTCCTGACTGGCCGGAAAGCCAGCTCCCTGGAGTTGAGGGAGCATGGAGCTGGCTTCCTTGCCAATCAGAAAGCCGGGCAGCGTTTAATGACCCGTTGCCCTGCTTCCTGATACCGGTGGTTCCGGTATTGGGAAAAGTATTGGGAAAAGTATTGGGAACATTTGGGTGAGTATGAGCACTCGCTAAAATACTCCATATCAGCACGGTATCAGCGCATACCTGGCAGTAAATCAATCTCCACACAAAATATTTTATGGCTCCAAATGCTATAGGCGGAAGAGTATAATAAAACATACATTTAGACCAAAAACCAAAGTTCCGGTATCGGGATAGGCATCGGGAGCATTTGGGCAAGTACTCAAGTACTGCATTGCATAGAGAAGTACAAAAGCCCACTGATAATAACGTCACTGGCCATGAAATAAGGTTTGTAATGATAATGGAAAGGTTTTATTTAACAATGTCATTACCATGTTGATGAGGGGAAAAGGAGGAACTAGATGAAATGTCGGCTTTAACACATCCAAAGCTGGCCAGAACTCACACATAAGCCTGACAATGACACCTTTACATTTAGAAACATTGTACATCAGTTTATTTAGGTCAGTTTTATCCCTGACAGACTTAGCTGCATCCCATACTAGTCCTATCAGCAGGGCTGGTGCTAGACTATTTTGCGCCTAGGCAAAACCAGCACCCCGCCCACGGCGCAACCCCCTTAACAAACAACCCCCACGTGCAGCCCCATTCTCCTGCTAGCCGGCAGGAGAATGTAAGGCATGTAAGCAGCTGGGACCAATAGCCAGACTGCTATTGTCTGTTTTAATTTGAAATAGCCAATAGCAGACTTACTATTGAAACCCCATCCACTGAGCAGAGGAGCGGACCTGAGAGAGACAGTTGCCTGAGTTCCGCTCCTCCGATCAGTTGTCAGGTGCAATAGCCAGCCAGCTATTGTGTTTTGCAATTTGAAATAGATGGGGGGGCGCCAAGGGGGGATGAGTGGTCGTGGCTGCGCCCTAGGCAGCAGTGTGCCCTAGGCGACTGCCTAGTTTGACTAGTGGTAGCACCGGTCCTGCCTATCAGTCGGCACGGGCTACTTAAGGCCCGTGTACAGCTACATAACACAGAGAAGTCTTTAATCAGTGTATCTGATGGTATATTTATAATTTAATAAGAAATAGTTCCATGTGTTCAGTTTAATAAGTCAACTAATTACACTGATCCAAGAAACCAGTTTAAACTGCAGAAGGGAAAATAAACATTAATTAGTCACTCGTGGCATTACACATTCAGCTCCCTCCAGGGTCAGCACAGAGGTCGGATGTGGGCGAGATAGGGGAATATCGGCTGCACCTCCGAGACCCCTGTTGTGAGTGTTGCATTAGGATCCAGTTTAGTTACTCATCATATTACTGCTCTGTGCATATTAACATGTGCTGGAAATAATGTAATAAGAATTGTTTGCCCAAGGCAGGATCTTTCATTGTGAAAGCAGAAATACTTATTTATTATTTTATGTGTCTCACAGACAATGCATTGCTGGTAGCAAGCAACAAAATGGTTTGTCATGTTACCACAATTTAAAAGCCACATGAAACTGGTCATGTGATGTCTCTTCAATCACACAGCTAAACACTAGACATGTGCAATTCATTTCGTTCTGACAAATTTTCCGAAATTTCCAGAATTTCTGAATCCCAATGCATCCGAATGTGCCCGAATCCGAATTTCCATTTCCGAATTAGGGATCCCGTCCGAATTTCGTCTTAAAAACTAAACTGAATCGGACATGTGACTTTTCTGGCCAATCAGATGTGCTTTTCAGTTTAATGCATCCGAATGGGTCTGACCACGAATTTTCGTTAGGGCAACATGGGAGCCATATACAGTATATACATATAATTCTAAAGCTGAGGCTCCCAGACCCGAATGGCAGTCAGGTTCAGAATTTCCGAATTGCAATCGAGAGCTCCTGAATGCCATTCGGGGCTGGGAGCCTCAGCTTTAGTAATATATGTATATGGCTCCCAGACCCGAATGGCATTCAGGAGCTCTCGAATGCAATTTAGAAATTCTGATCCTGAATACCGTTTGGGTCTAGGAGATTCAGCTTTAGTATTAATATCTGTATATGGTTTTCTGTGGTATTCACAACATTTTTAGTCCGAATCCAAAACCCGAACCAAATTGAATTGTGGATATCTGTGGTATTCACAACAAATATTCGTAAACTCATCCGAAAATTCGGATTTAGTCCGAATCCAAAACCCGAACCAAATTGAATTGTGGATTCAAATCCCAAAATAACGAAATATCTGAACCGAATTTTTCTGCAGCTTACATGTCTACTAAACACCTAGATGAAATAAGCTTATATAGGCTATTTTATCTGTTTGTGGTTCTGTTCAGCTGGTCTTGTTATTCCCACACTCCTGCCACTTTGCATAGCCAAGATGGTGTCACCACTGTTCACTGTTATAGATTTGTGGCTCCCTTTGTCACTTCCCTCACATAGGACCAAAGTCAATGTTCCGTACTCTGCCGAGGTCCTTCCTATACTCTCCATCTACTATCAGCTTATATGAACTGTTTTGCCTGCTCAGCTGGAGCTCCAACTTCAGTCTTCATGAGGGCAAATGTAGACAATATTTCATATTTACCTAAATTAAAGTAGTAAAACATATTTTTAAAATGTTTAATCTTTAGTCTCGAGCATAATAAATAGAGTCAGTGCATAATAAGTAGTAGATACAAAATAATTAGTACCGTACATGGTTAATAATAAGTAGATAATAAATAGTAAATGAGAATAATAACAATAATAATAATAAATATAAATATATATATATTAAGTACATAATAAAAAATAAAAATAAATACATAATAAATAAAAGTATTATTTCTTAAGAAAAGATTGGGTGGCTACTCCTCCAGCATTATCCAATAGGAGCCTTCCTTCCCGTGTTTTATGTCTCATGCCTAATAATAAAGTTATGTTAAGTTAATAAATGTTATGATTAAAAAATATATATATATAACAAGAAAAACAATGCATACAATACAAGATGATACCTGGAAAATCTCACGCATAATAATTAGCTGATCTGGGATTCTAAGACTCATTGGGATTCATCCGTGTGGCTCCATAATTGCTACTAGGACCTCAGAGCGAGAGGCAATGAGAACAAAGGTGATCGGGGGTTGATTAAGTCCGCAGAGATTCCAACATTATTATCTACTGCCAGAAATATTGTGAAATAGGTATACAGTATACAATGCTAAAATAAAATCACTCTCCAAAAAACACTGTTATTAAACCTATTCTAATTTGTAAAGGACATGAGAATAATCATCTGATAATCCATCGTTTTATATATTTGTGTAAGGAGTCCACTTTACTTGACATATATGACCACAGCTGGTAGGACCTGAAGTGTGCCATGGTCCGGGCGGACAGTATTGCCAATAAGGGGGCATACTCAGATAGTGTGAAAGGTTTTGGATTCGGACAAAATCCTTTTGGTAAATATTTTGCAAAGTTTCTTACCTGGAGCACTGTTGCATCCTGACAACACCAAGCCACTGCCCTGCAATCAGCAACAGCGTTGTCAGAGTGCCATGCAAGTTCCTTGAGTTGGCTGTTGGGCTTGATAGGCAGACCTGATAGGCAGGCAACAACAGCCAAGTAAGAGGCCACAAAACAGGCTGACCACACCTGTATTTGCAAGGCGGTGGCTAAGCGTTGTCAGTCAGTGAAAGGCAATGTAACAGGATCTCCAGGAAAGATACTTTATAACAGGTTCTCCAAAAATCATTTGCTTAAAGGAGAACTATGGGGTTAGGGCTTTTCCCCATAGTTCTGCTTAAGGTAACGGGAGGACACAAACTGGCATCCTCCCGTCACCCTAAGCTCAGTATACCGCGAGCTACAGCTCGCGGTATACTGAGACGCCGCAGTTGAAACGAATCCCGACAATTCTGTCTGGATCCGCCCAGCTGCGTGAGTGACAGCTGGCTCTGCCTATCTAGAGGCAGAGCCAGCTGTGCCCGCCCCCTCCCCCGTCCGTTCCGCCAGTCAGCGCTCACTTCCGGATCTACTGAGCCGACCTGTGACAGTCTCATTGTCACAGGTCCGCTAGAACTATGAGGTGAGTGAAAAGCACTCACCTCATAGTTCTACTTTAAGATATCTGCATACTGTGAGGCATGTTGCCAATCGAAGTGAAGAAAAAAAAAATTGGCTTTGGCTTTAGGCACACTTTAACTTTTTTTTTTTTCTGCTATTGAAACAATTCCACAAGGATATCATAAAGTCGTGTAATTCAAGGCTTTTGAGTTGAAAAGAAAATAAACCAGAAGAACAAACACAATAAATAATCACTAGTGTCAAATAGACAGTAAAATATAATTACATCCCACTACCGCTCTCCTAGGTAGTAAACACAGAAATATAGTAATTAAAACACTACAGCAACAGCAACAATGTCAGTTTAAAGCTAAATTTTATTAAACACAGACAAACGCTGCTGGCAGTCGGGATAATAAGCTGTTTTAAGAGAACTATAGTGGTTGGGGGGGGGGTTCCGGGCTTCAAATGAAACATTGACCTAAATGTAATTTTTTTTGTTAATTTTTTCTGGGTCAATTTCCATTTTTATGTTCGCTGTTCCATGTTCTGACAAAGCTTCACAGAATCTGGGCAGCATCTCTGCTAAAGAACTTTGGCGAAAATGTGTAATAGCCACACAGAGAGTTTGTTCATTAAGGTGGTAGATTACGTGGATCTGTTCAGTTATTTGCAAATGAATTCTGATTGCAGGCAGTTGCAATTTCCTGACCGTCCCCATATGTGAGGCCATCATCATATAGTTGTACTGAGAGATAGAGCGGCATTAAAATGTAATCAGTGTGCCCCACTGCTTGACATGAATCCATACCTGGGCAACAGTCTGTGGACACCTGACCAGGGCCGGATTTCCCACAAGGCCAACCAAAGCCCGGCCTTGGGGCAGCAGGGAGTAGAGGGGCAGCAGGGGTGTGGAATTTCTACCTCCCAATGCCCGCGACTAGCAGCTTCGGGCACCGGGCGGGTAGTTGTTTTCTACATTTAGCCCTGCTTTGGGCAAGCAGAGCTAAATGTACAGCAGGGATGCTGCCACTTGTTTTGTACAAGTTATCCCGGAGAGACTCTCTGCAGGCCAGTCAAGTTCCTCCACTCCAAATTTGCTCCTCCATGTCTTTATGGACCTTGCTTTGTGCACTGGTGCACAGTCATGTTGGAACAGGAAGCGGCCGTCCCCAAACTCCTCCCACAAAGTTGTGAGCATGAAATTGTCCAAAACGTCTTGGTATGCTGATGCCTTAAGAGTTCCCTTCACTGGAACTTAGGGGCCAAGCCCAACCCCTAAAAAGAAACCCCACACCATAATCCCCCCTCCGCCAAACATTACACTTGGCACAATGCAGTCAGGCAAGTACCGTTCTCCTGGCATCCGTCAAACTCAGACACGTCCATCATGGATGCAGCTGCTCGGCCATGGAAACCCATTCCATGAAGCTCTCTACGCACTGTTGTTGTGGCAATCTGAAGGCCACACGAAGTTTGGAGGTCTGTAGTATTGACTCTGCAGACAGTTGACGACTTCTGTGCACTGTGCGCTTCAGCATGCGCTGACCCCGCTCTGTCATTTTACGTGGCCGACCACTTCATGGCTGAGTTGATGTTGTTCCCAGTTGCTTAGGTTATAGTTTTACTATGATCCTAAATTATTCAACTACACACATGAAATACACAGGAGAGCATAAATCACTTCCCGGACAGGTAATTATTGGGCAAAATAATTGAAAATAAGATTTGTTTCTGGAAGTGTGCGGGGCGCTCTTGGATCTTGGAGTGTA
>NW_017306427.1:1557503-1573658 GCF_000935625.1 Nanorana parkeri
TATATATACTTTATATATTCACTGATCACAAGGTGCTGATTTCTTTTTTGTTTTTCAGGTAGTTTACAAGTGAGGTATAAACTCGGCAGAGACGGGATGTATGTCTATACGTTGGGCTTGAAGAGACTAGACAGTCGAAAGCTGCACCATGTGAAGATCACAAGAGAAGGGAAGGAGCTGACAATCCAGGTAACGTGTCTACGTATTTGGGGGATTTGTATCAATTGCAGGTCAATGAGACAAATTGATGAAACTGATGTGTTAAGATATTGCATTTGTTGTAAACTCCTTCCTCAGCTGCTCAACAAAATAAATCCTGACAAACCCCTTGTCAAAGTGTATGTTAAAGAAGAACTCCCGGCAGAAACAAAATTACCAAGGGCAGCCCCGTTGCAAGCTCAAAGGAGAACTATGAGGGGAGTGATTTTCACTCATCCTCATAGTTCGGGGCGACGTGTGACAATTAAACTGTCACATGTCGGCTCAATAGATCGGGAAGGGAGCTACCACATACCGTCGCTCGCTCACTTCTCGATCCTGTCCCTGCAGAGAGCCGTGACTGTCACTCACGGCTCCCTGCAGGGATTTCCCCCTCCCCCCCATCCCTGTCCGATCCTCCAGCGATGACTGGAGGAATGGATGGGGGAGGGGGCGGGTACAGCTGGTCTCAGTATACTGCAAGCTGTAGCTCACGATATACTGAGCTTTGGGAGGACACTAGTTTATGAGGTAAAGCACTGACCCCCATAGTTCTCCTTTAAAGTGATTGTTTTTTTCTAGGGGGTAAAATGAATGGGGCTTTCACCTCCCTCATTCTGCACCCCCTCCTTACCAGACCCCCACTCTACATGACCTACAAATTAACCCCTTCGCCTTCCTTATTCTGCACCCCCCTGCTCTCAATACCCCCGCTTATGTGAAATGTGCATTAACCCCTCACCTCCCTTATTCGTTACATGAACCCCTTCCTCCCCATACCCCCACTGTATGTGACCTGTACTTTAACCCCTTCACCTCCCTCTTTCTGCTGCCCCTCCTTTCCATAACCCCCTTGTATGTAACCTGTGCATTAACCCATCACCTCCTTTATTCGTTACATGAACCGCCTCCTCTCCATACCCCCACTGTATGAGACCTGTACATTAACCCCTTCACCTCCTTATTTCTGCTGCCCCTCCTTTCCATAACCCCCTTGTATGTGACCTACACATTAACCCCTTCACCTTCCTTATTCTGCACCCCCTCCTTTCCATGACCCCCGCTGTATGTGACCTGTGCATTAACCCCTCACCTCATTTATGCTTTACATGAACCCCCTCCTCTCCATACCCCCTGGTGTGTGTGACATGTACATTAACCCTTCATGTCTGTGAAGGTTCTCATTCATCCAGGTCATGGTATATCTGTAAAAAAAATAATTCTGAATTTAGAAAGCCGTTTGGATATCCAGTGAAACGTCTTCAAGAAAAATACAGCAATTCCAGTTGCCTTGACTTATTTTTTACAGATTAACCCTTCACCTCCCTTTATTCTGCACCTCCTCCCATTGTATGTGAACTACACATTAACACCTTCACCTCCTCCTCCCTCTGTGTATGACCTGTACATTAATGACGGGTTGTATCTAGTGCACCATTCCCAAGCTCTATGTTTTAACCCCTTCACAATTAGCCAATTTCTTAATTTCCAAATTAAAATTGTGGCAAAAAATGAGGTCAACTTGGGGCATCTACTTTCTACAAAGGGGTCACTGTTAGGGGCTTTCTGTACTGTCCTGGCATTTTTAATTGATATATTTTCAAAACTGTTGAGTTTCTTACAATATATAATAAAAGAATACAAACCTCGGGGGGTTATTAAATACCGCCAGCAGAAAGAGCCTACTGCACGTCGGAGTAGTTGTCAGTCAAACTATCTGTCAGACTACCAGAAGGCTGGCAGCTTGGTGAGGAACCCACTGGCAGGAAGCAGCCGATGAGTCCGGAAGCAAAGTACAATTTAGGGGCAATCCAAGAGAGTAGTCAAAGTCCAGTCTGGGTCGAGGCAGGTAACGATGGTTCAGAGGCGATAGACAGTCCACGGGTCCGGTAATCAGGAAGTGCAAACGAAGGGGGGTAACAGGTAACAACACGATCCAACAGAGAGGCTAGGTGTTCACACCATATGGTGGAATAACTCAGCAACAAGCCAGGGCTCTGGCCAGGTTTTTAAAGCCAGGAGATGTAAGACCACCCCCTGGTCACCGAGGCAACCAGGAGGCTTCCCTCACCGGGAGCCAATGGCAGGCGAGAGAGGTGGAAGGGGTGTACTGGGAACCTCCCCCAAGAAGGCCCACACCTGATAGCCCTAATGATGCAGGCGCGTGTTCTTCCGGGCATGCGTGTGCTGATGCTGCGCAACTCGCGCATGTGCACCTGGGCACCAGGAGTTCTACCAGTCCAGAGGGGATCCCGTGCCCTGCGCCATGCCCGTTGGCCCCGTGAAGAGGTAACATCCCTTGCTTCCTGACACTATCACAGCACTGAAAACTGAAAAATATAGCCTGGTCATGAAGTGCTGTATACGGGCTGGGACTGAAGTGGTTAAACTGCCATTTCTATTGGACTTTAGATGCAAACGAGATGACATTTTAGGAGCCGCTCATGCAGAAAACCATGAAAACCGTAGACGCTGACATGTTATTAATGTGTCCTTTCCCTCCCGTTGGTCTGAGCTGCACGGAATATAATTAGCACGCCGCATGATTATATAATTATGTCATTTATAGACATTGCAAGCGACGTTCTCACTAAGTCTGAATTATTTATGTTAAATGGCGCTCTACGTTGCACTTTATACCATCATGGAGTAAAGTCATGTGACTATTTTCTTTTTAATTCAATGCATAGAACGGCTTCACGTGGTGTTTGTTTTCAGATTCTTATATAACGTGATATTAAATGTTTTTTTATATTTTATTTTCAGATTGACAAAATCACGAAGCAGCGGCATCACTTCCTATCGGATATCTATTTCAAGGCCATCAAGTCTCTCACGCTGGGTAAAGTCTTAGGTAGGCCTTCACTCTGATTAATGCCATGAATGCATTTGATGGAAGAAGGTGTGCACTCTGTGGGTGACCTTCTATTGCTTCTACATTTTAAAGCTGAACTCTTCCCTTCGATCCTGTCCCGGCTAGACATGTGCGATTCATTTCATTCCGAATCAAAATTCGTATGAATTTTCCGAAATTCAGACACATCCGAGTTTCTGAATCCCAATGCATCCAAATGCGTCCGAATCCGAGTTTCCATTTCCAAATTTCGGATCCCGTCTGAATTTCATTCAAAAACAAAATTGAATCGGACATGTGACTTTTCTGGTCAATCAGATGTGTTTTTCGGTTTAATGCATCCAAATGGGTCAGAATCCGAATTTTTCTGAATCTCCCGAATGCCTTTTCGGGTCTGGGAGGCTCAGGTATATGTATATATAGGTCACAATGTTGCTGAATATTCATTCATATTATAGAATACTACTCATATGTACATAATACTAAAACTGATGCTGCAAGACCCGAATGGAGTCCGAATTTCTGGATAGACATGTGCGATTCGTTTCGGAAAAATTAGTTTTTCAGACGAATTTTCGTTATTCGGAGATTTGGATGTATCCGAATATCCGAATAACAGAAATGATGAATGAAAACGAATCCGAATTTCCTAAAACGAAATTCTGGACGAAATTCATAAGCAGTAGTCTGGACGAATTTTCGTCGCAGCAAAGTGACATTAAAAAAATGTATTTTTAATGGCACTCTGCTGCAACGAAACGAAAATGAAAAGAAAATTAGTTCAGACTACCCCTAATGAATTTCGTCCGAACTCCGAAACGAATTGACTTTCGGACCCGAATCCCGAAAAACAAAATAACGTGAAATCCGAATCGAAACAAAACTAAACAAATGTTTTGCCGGTGCACATGTCTATAGTATTCAAGAGCTCCCGAATGCCATTTGGTTCTGTAAGCCTCAGCTTTAATATGGCTCCCAGACCCGTATTGCTTTCTAGAGCTCCCGAATGGTATTCGGAAATTCGGTTCCCGAATGCCATTGGGGTGTAGGAGATTCAGATTTAGTATTAAAGGAGAACTATGGGGTTAAGGCTTTTCCCCATAGTTCTCCTTAGGGTAACGGGAGGACACTAACTAGCGTTCTCCCATCACCCTAGGCTCAGTATACCACTAGCTGTAGCTCTCTATATACTGAGACGCCGCAGCTGAAGCGTATCCCGACAATTGTGCCGGGATCCGCCCAGCTCTATCTAGAGGCAGAGCCAGCTGTACAGGCCCCTTCCCCCGTCCGTTCCGCCAGTCAGCGCTGGCGGATCGGAGCGGGGGGAATCCAGCCCCTCCCCTGTCATGGCAGAGAGCCGTGACAGGATCGAGAGGTGAGCGAACGCCATATATGTGTTCATATTATTCAAAACAAATATTTGTAAACTCATCCGAAACTAACGAAAATTCGGATTTCGTCCGAATCCGAAACCCGAACCGAATTTCGGATCCGAATCACGAAATATCTGAACTGAACCGAATTTTTCCGCAGCCTACATGTCTAGTACCGGCTCCATTTGCACCAGGAAAGGCACCCGGTGTTTCTTGTTTTTTATGTTTCACACAGTGTTATCCCTCATCTGTAACGGGGCGGCCTGCCTGGAACACAAGATTCATTTTGTGGCTGAAGGAGGTTCCTATCTGGCGCTGGTTTGGCTTTTTGTGTATTTTTTTTATTGATTGATGCATTAACACTCAAAAATGAGGCGACATATTTGGTTTCGTCCATTGACTGTTTAATTGCCCATTTCCATTAAAAAATATTATCTGTCTTACCCTGATATTAGCTGATGATGTCCTCACTATAGCAATCCATTTTGTCAGTTATAGCCATGTAGTTTTCTGGACCATCTGATACTTTTAGGTGTGTCAGAGGTTTTCTATAGCTGGTACTGGAACTACGTCACCAAGGTGTCTTGCTGCTACCCTGGAAGCTTCCAACCCTTAAAGCTGTATGTGGGAGAATGTCTGCATATTATCATTTGGGTGAATGGGTATCTAGCCCTGCAACCTTGGAATTGTCCTCTTGATGTAATTACCCAGTAGCAGTAGTAGAAGTAGCAGTAGTAGTAGTGGTGGGGGTGTTAGTAGTAGTCTTTTATGTAGGGAGTCTGGATATTGGGTTAGCTGCTTCTTCACACCAATGGATTCCAGCAGTCACCCTGGTTTGTAATGGAAATGTCTGAATCTTGGATTAACGTGCCACAGCGTGACCTAAAGTCCAAATATAATTTTGTTTTCCAATATAAAATCAGGTGGATGACTACACTGAGTGGCCAGATTATTATGACCACCTGACGTTTGTAGGCAAATTAGCTATAATTAGCTATATTTTGGTGCTGGCGTTGCTAGAGGGCCAGACCATTATAAATAGGGAAGCAGGTTGTTTACCACGACAGTAGAAGTGATTTGTTTTCTGAAGATACGGGGGAAACAACGCGATGTAACAGACTTTGAACGTGGGATGATTGTTGGCACTCGGAGCCATGGAGCGAGTATCAGCAAAACAGCAGAATCCGTTAAATGTTCAAGAGGGGCTCATTGTTAAAGTGTTTAAAGACCGGACTGTCAGCCGAAAATCTGGGTCTGAACGTGCGAATTGTGGCCCTCAGCGACTAGTCAATGTTAGGGCAGAACGGAGAGTGGCAAGACTGGTACAAGACAACAGAAGGGCAACAGTGCAGTGTCAGATTCCTCGCATCACCTTTCATCATTTCGTGGAGTCATCTCGTGGCCCAACGAAGTACTGATGGAGTGGTCATAATAATCTGGCCACTCAGTGTATACAAGAAAGCTAATATGTTTCAGGGGCCAAAAACTTGCCCACTTCATCAGGGCTAAGAAAAGGAAATCATTTGTATGGACTGCATCAGAGATGCAATGCATGTGGTATGTTATGTTAGGAAGTTGAAGCAGGCAAATGCTTGATGTTAATGGCTTCCATTAATAATCATCAGCAATATGTCCTTGCTCACGGAATGCAGTGTCCTTGCTGAGGGCATACAACATGTTGTTGTATTAACTGATTATATAGAAGCATGTTGTGTGCCCACAGCAAGGACACGGCATTCTGTGTGAAAGAACGTATTGCTGATGATTGTTAATGGACGCCATCGACATTAATCAGTTTCCTGTTCCAACTTCCTTACATAAAGGACCCTTGTTCCTGTGACAACAAAGGGGGACTTCCTTTATTTTAGAGAGAATTCTTAATTTGTCATCCTGACATGGGAAGATGTGTGATGTCAGCATAGATCCCTGGCATAGGCATTCTCTAGCGAGTCTAGGTTACTTCCTCTCACTGTGGAGGAAGCCTTCCTGTACTGTGGATGTGCGGGATTTCCATGGAAGGTGATAAACGTGATAGGGAATGAAATATGGAGCAGAAGTCAAGATGGCACTGGCTTCATCAATGGGGGGTAGAGTTGATTACACCACGTAAATGAGTTCACATTTCCAGGTCTTTGGAGTGTTTTTCATGTATTAAGTTATGGTTTGGCACTTCCATTTCAGATTCATTCAGTCTGATAGATAAAATTACATAAATTAACAATGACAAATGTGGCGTGCAGAAATGTCTCTCACATTTTCGCCACCTGAGTTAGCTGGCGGGTGGGGATATGTTGGTTGGGTGCAAGGGGGGTATGGGTTGGTGTCCTCTGCATCATCCAGCTCTGACCGGTGTACTGCTCAGCTCACTGATGTCATTGGTTGCCAGGAGCGAGGCGGGATGCCCCCCAAGGTGTCCCAGGTTGCTAAAAGCTGGGCAGGGAGATGTGTATGGCCCTTACATATCTCTCCACCTGGCTCTTAGCATCATGGGATGCTCTGGCTGGAAAGGGGGCGATAGGCATACTTCAACCATTGTGCAGCAGAGCAGCCATGTTGCTTTGCCTTCCGCTCCCCCTACATGACCCAAAGAGATGCCGCCACAGACAAATGGAGAAATTATTCTATTGGCTCCTCGCCTTTTTTTCTCTGTGTCGTGCTATTTCTTCATGAGATGAGTCTTAGGGGATCAGAGTGGGATATAGATGGACAGGTTGGGGTAACGTGTTCCAGAGGATGGGAGAGACTCTAGTGATATCCTGGAGGCGATCATGGGAGGAGTTGACGAGGGTGCTGAAAAGCAGGAGGTCTTGGGAGGAGTGGAGGGGACGGTTAGGGTGATACTTTGAGACGAGGTTTGAGATATAGCCGGGGGCAGAGTTGTGGATGGCTTTGTAACTGATTGTTAATATTTAGAATTGTATCCTTTGGGCTATTGGAAACCAGTGGAGGGATCGACAGAGGGGGGTTGCAGACACAGAGCGGGTGGTTAGGTGAATGAGTCTAGCAGCTGCATACATAATAGACTGAAGGGGGGAGGAGCCTGTGTAGGGCCGACCAATGGTGAGGGAGTTGCAATAGTCAAGACGAGAGATAACAAGGGAGTGGATGAGTAGTTTTGAAGTTTCATTGGTGATGAAGGGGCATATTTTGGAGATGTTACGAAGGTGAAGGCATCAGGATTTGGATAGTGATTGGATGTGGAGAAGAAATGTGAGTCAAGGATGACACTTAGGACCTTGGCATGGGGGGAGGGTGGATAGTTGTGTTAACAATCTCAAGGGAAAAGACGGGAGAAGGTGCACGGGCGGGAGGAAATATCATGAGCTCAGTTTTTGAAAGGTTGAGTTTTAAGAAATGTTGTGACTTCCAGACGGATATGTCAGTTAGTAGATTAGTGACACGCAAGGACACTGAGGGGGAGAGTTGTGGAGTAGAAAGATAGATTTGAGTGTCATCGGCATAGAGATGTATTGGAAGCCATGTGAGGTTATTAACTGACCAAGAGAGGAGGTGTAGATAGAGAAGAGGACTGAGCCTTGAGGGACCCCTACAGAAAGAGGAAGAGGAGGGGAGGAGTTAGAGTAGGGGACACTAAACAGCTGAGTATATTAGATTTCAGGCAGAGTTTTGCGCAGACTATAAAATAAACTATAAACGGAAGCAAGGTTTATGAAATATTAACACATATTGCTAATATTATTTACTTTAATCTGTACAAGATCGCACGCATAACTATAGATACATAAAATGTGCCGGATCCGTTTTTATGTGCACCTGACGCCTATGCATAATAAATAGGGCTATTTAATGAGCTGAAGTGATATCCAGCCCGCCAGTGCTCTAGTAAATGAAAAAGCATCGGCATGCCACAGACTTCCCATGAATTGGCCTTGATATGGGACAGGTACACTTTAGTCCCAAAAAATCAAGGGGCATGTTACAAAAAAAAAAAAAAAAAATCTTAACCTCATTCTATAATTTGTGGGAGTTCTAAAATGTAGCTGTGATAAACACTACTAGGGTGTTTACATCCTGTTTTTCAGTGTGTCATATGTGCAGAAAATGCAACATTTAAGGATGTGAAAAGTGAGAGTTTATGTAACATTATT
The DNA here is from genome assembly GCF_000935625.1 of Nanorana parkeri. Taxonomy (NCBI): domain Eukaryota; kingdom Metazoa; phylum Chordata; class Amphibia; order Anura; family Dicroglossidae; genus Nanorana; species Nanorana parkeri. The sequence goes on from NW_017306427.1 coordinate 1,566,038, forward strand.
ATTATTATTATACAGGATTTATATAGCGCCAACAGTTTGCGCAGCGCTTTACAATGTAAGGAAGACATTACAATCACAATACAATTCATTTTTTCCTTAATTGTATTAATATTATTATTTATTTTTAAAATTTTACAAATAAAGCTATCAAAGGATTCTATCGCTATGGTCTATGATGTAAATGTGTTTACATATTTCACATCAGAGCACTGATCTATACAAATTATTTTAAAAAGTTAGAAAACCAAGAGTAAAGGTTTGCCCTGTGGTTAAGGTTACAGTAAGCCGTTGCGCCTTCCAACGCAGACCTTAGCGTTATCTGCCATTGTTTCCAGGGCTAGTAGGAGCTACTGATGATTTTTCTAGTTTCTGCAGATTGCTGCCCAATTTTTCCAATTTTTTTTGATCCATCATCTCATCATGTTGGGCTTCTAACACCGTCCAAACCGTTCTGCACAATTTGTCTAACAAATGCGGCACTTTCATATACACTTTTCAGAGCCTGGTTTACATTACTGTTGACTTCGGAAGGACTTCGAAAGGTTTGAATATTTACTGGATTAAAAAAATTTAAAAATATTTGGCTAAACTACAACTGATCAAACTTCCCAGAATTTCATTCATCTTCTTTGTATGTAAAATAATTAGACACATCCTGAGGTTGTGCAGAGAGTGTGTCCCTTCATGATGGCCAAAAGAAATGCTCATTATCTGTTCTGTCTGAGGAAGGGACTTTGCTGTTCCTAAACATCGCTCTGATGATGTGACCCCTGTGAAGTCAATGAACATTGACTTCTCTACATGCTGGAGTGCTTGTGACCCTTCTTTCTTTTGGACTTATATTGCGGAGGCATCCGCGGTCATTTCAGCACCCACCCTACAATTGGGGTTTTTCATCCGGTCAGGAGTGCGATGGGTGTGTATGTTTTTTTAACCTTCATGATGGCCATGACAGGTACCCCAAACCCGGGAACTCCAGTAAATAGACCTCACTGGCTCCCTTTCCCTGAACAATATCAGGAACACACGGGTGATTAAATATTTGTCATCTTCTAAAATGTCTTCTTTTTTTTTTTGTGGGCTGTCCGTTTAGAGCAATTGCAGCTGCATATTTTCCCAATTTTAAAGTCATGCTCACACGGTTCAACGTCACTTAGGTTATTAAATACATAATATATTTCAATTCGGGATAATTAATTTTTCATTATAAAATACTACACTCGGTTAAGCTCCTTAGTACGCTTGACTTTTGGAAAAAAAATAAAAATGACACATATTAAATTAATTGCATTTATTGCTGGAGAGCAACTTAAATTATCCATCAAACCCCCAAAGATATGTTTTTTCTTTATTACTCAGCGGCTGATACTGCCATTTAAAGCGCATTCTCAGTATGTAAACAAATACACCGATCAGCCATTATATTATAACCACCTGCCTAATACTGAGCTTTGCTGCCAAAGCAGCCTTTACTCATCAAGGCATGGACTACACTATATCTCTGAATGTATTCTGTGGTATCTGGCACCAAGCCATCAGTAAGAGACCCTTTAGGTCCAGTAAGTTGGGAGATGCGGCCTCCATGGATCGGACTAGTTTTTCAAGCACATCTTGCAGATGCTTGATTGGATTGAGACCTGGAGAATTTGGAGGGCAAGTCAACACCTTGCACTACGTATTGTGTTCCTTAAACAATTCTTGAACTTTTGTTGTGGTGTGGCAGGGAGCATTATCTTGCTGAAAGAGGCCACTGCCATTAGGGAATACAGTTTCCATGAAGGGGTGTACTTGGTCAGTAACAATGTTTAGGTCGGCGGTACGTGTCAAAGTAACATACACATGAATGGCATGACCTGAGGTTTCCCAGCAGGACATGGCCCAAAGCATGACACTGCCTCCACTGGCTTGACCACCTCTCATTGTTCGTAATGTTATAGCTGATCAATGTAAATCGGCACAAAAATGAGCAAAACAAAACTTACTGAGGAAGCCATTCTATCAATGTTTGCAATGTCACTGCCTTTTCCCAAGCATTGCAGCTACTTCAGGGTATCAGGAGGAGGGATCAGAGAGGCAGCCTACATCACGCCACCCAACACTGTCAACCAAAGGCTCAGGGCAAGTATGGACAGTTTAAGACCGGGGAGAACACAGGACAAATTAACCAATTGTAGGCGCATTGTTGTAAAGACTACGACTAAAACTAAATTTGCTGTCACAATTAACACTGCATCCAAGCCATCTCCTGGCAACCAGTGACATCAGCAGGGATCTCAAGTCTCCCTGATGTTCAGGGAGTCTCCCTCTTTTGGACAGCAGCTCCCTGATGTCCGCGAGAGAGGCATTTTCTCCCTGAAAGGTTTAGTCTGAGTAAACCTTTCCGGTAAGATATCAGTGGGTAAAGTTTCAGAGTGAGGCTTGCCTCCTGGAGGAAGGTCATGTGATCTCTAGAGTAGCCTCAGAACGAGTCTTGGCTCTCAGAAGGAAGAAGCTACTTGCTGCACAGAGAGGGCGGACATAGACTACTATTGAGAGCAGGTACAGGCACTGCTGCAGGGTTGAGAGAGTGCTGTTAACCCTTTGTGGATAATATAGAATCAATTATATGTCCTGGTTGTCTAGTTATAGAGAACATTTATTTAATTTGCTGCCCATAGCAACTAGTCAACTGTGTATCGGGGACTTTACTCCTCAACGTTTTTTTTAAAAGGTCTTGGGCTGTCTGATAAATTGTGACCTTTACACTGACAGATACTTGAATATCAATTCACAAATCTGATGTGTATATATAATATTATCGGTATATTTCTTTTATATTCTGACGACGGCGGCTGTAAAAAAAAAACAAAAAAAACAGAAAGGGCACCTCCCTGAAATGAGACGGGAACCTCCCTGAAATAAGGTTTTGCAGGTTGGGATGTCTGCATCAGTTAACTGAATTTGACTTGCGCTTAGCTGCTTGCAGTTTGTGCACAGCAGAACTCAAACTTGGAGATGGACTAGCAGCACAAGTAGCCAGTCAGTTGTGTTGCATTGATCGTGTGCTAACAAGGAACATGCTGATAGGAAGACAGAGCAGAGTGAGAAAGAAAGAGATGGCCTAATTATTATATTGCTTTTTCACAGACTGGGAGAGGGACAAGAGGAGATGCAGGTCTTTATCCCTGCCAGATGGGGCTGTGCTGTGTGGTAGAGCTGTGTAAATCGCAGGATTGGTTGGAGTTCAGCTTTACCTTCTTCAGCTTAAACACCTAAAATATACGCTTTCTGGCCAAAAAAATAATCACCTGGCTTTAGCAAATAGGAAGAGCCTGGATAAGTGTTATGATTTGGGGTTACTTCAGTAGGTCAGGTCTAGGTTCAGCAACGTTATGTGCCCAAAAAAGGAGGTCAGCTGCCGACCTGAATATACTGAATGACCAGGTTTGTCCATCAATGTATTCTACTAATGACAAATTGGGCATATTCCAAGATGACCCTGCCAGGATTCAACGGGCACAAATTGTGAAAGAGTGGTTCAGGGAGCATGACAGATCATTATCACTTATGGATTGGCCACCACAGAGTCCAGACCTGAACCCCATTGAGAATCTTTGGGATGTGCTGGAGAAAACTTTACGCAGTACTCCGACTCTCCCATCATCACTACAAGGTCTTGGTGAAAAATTGCAATGTTGTGACATTGCATAAGCTTATTGAAACAATGTCAAAGCTAAAGGCCGTACCTCTCTGAGGTGCTCACATTATCTCATTAGATAAGTCCTTACTGTTTACACTGATCCCTGTACCTCTAGTGATTGCACTGTATCCTGTTTGACAGATGTTATACTTGTAACGATTTCCTTTGATGATACTTCTCTGCGCCTTATTTGTTTGAGCACCTGTTATGTGTAAATACTCAATAAAAATTATTGAAATAAAAAAAAAAGCTTAAAGGAGAACTATGAGGTGAGTGCTTTTCACTCACCTAGGCTCTATACTGAGCCTAGGGTGACGGGAGGACGCTAGTTTGTGTCCTCCCGTTACTTTAAGGAGAACTATGGGGAAAAGCCTTAACCCCATAGTTCTCCTTTAAGGCCATGCCTTAAAGAAAAAGACTAAAAGCTATAAGGTGTAGAACCAAAACATCTCTAAAGACCAAGACAGAGTGAGAGGGACAGCTGTAAAGTGACTCATCTGTTTTATAGAATGTGATCAGGACCGCAGAACCGATTACAGAGCCGTTGAAAGCCAATGTTGATTAGTAGTGAAGTTCACGGTAAAATACTTGAGATTTAATTAATATAAAACGGCGTGTAGCGAGACTGTGTTTACTAACGGCGTCATTTGCACCACAAAAATAGAATCCAATGTCACAAAAAGTGCAAATGTGAGCCGATAGCTCAAGGTGGTTGGCACCAAATGCAGAGTTGTGGAATAAGGGTGCTGATGCATAGCCTATGTGTTATGTGCCCCGGGTGTGGGAAATATGTGCCGTGTTACACCTATGTTTCGCTTTTCTTTCAGCAGTCTGAAGTAAGCATTTTTGTTTAATTTCAAGCTCCTAAAGCTTCCAAAAAAGGCAAAATACTAAAAAAAATGTTTTAATCTGGCTTTAGAAATCAGAAAGGAAGAGTGTAGAAGTCCACAGAAAACCTATATAATATTAGGATTAAGTTATGGATGAGTAGACCACTTGATGTAAGCACGGATGATCCACAAACCTTCAGGCACCCAATGAGGTTTGATGATCCATTGGGGTGAGAGGATTCTCTTTGTCCTATCACCTGACCTGTTAGATGCAGGACCCGGTAGGGGTCAACACTTTAATGTACAGGCAGAGTGCACTGGATAATTATGGGGCGAGACTCCTCACCTCCAGTGACATAGATGCCCTAGACCAGTGGTTCTCAACCTGTGTAACCTCGGGACCCACATGTTTCCTTGGTCATTAAGGCGTGACCCAAAAATGATTTCATTTATGAAACATTTTAATTTATTACACAAAACAACTTGTGCAGTATTCAGCAATATATATTTTGCTGAAAGTAAATGAATTAAAAAAAATTAAAAAGTTTATAAAGAATAACTATAGGCTCAATTCGCAAAGCTTTAACACAAGGATAAGGATCTTTATGTGAACCATGTGACTACAATTTTCAAACCTCATTGGAAATAGCCGTCGCTTTTACGAAATTAAGGATCCTTATCCAGGTAAGTTCACTTGGTGAATGTAGCCTTATTTCTCCTTATTAGAATAGTACTAAATACATAGCGGTTAGCACTTCTGCTTTGCAGCACTGGGGGTCCCCGGTTGAAATCCTGGTCAGGACACTATCTGCAGAGATTAAATAATGAGGCACTAAGAGCGCAAATCCGGAGTTATAAATAGTGTGATTTGGATATATATAAAAAAATTGTTTTGGTTTTTTTTTAAACATTTTTTATATATATCCAAATCACACCATTTATAACTCCGGATTTGCGCTCTTAGTGCCTCATTATTACATTTCACAGGGTTCTCCTCCTGTTTTTTGAGCAGCAATCCACACCAATTGCATCCACGCACGTCCTGCATCCCTGAGAGAGCGCTGTGTTTTTTTCTTTTTGTTGTTTTGTTATCTGCAGAGTTTGCATGCTCTCCCTGTGCATGTATGGGTTTCCTCCGGGTACTCCGGTTTCCTCTTACACGCCAAAGACACGCTGGAAGGCTAATTGGCCCTCTATGTATGTATGTGAGATAGGGACCTTAGATTGTAAGCTCCTCGAGGGCAGGGACTGATGTGAATGTAAAGCGCTGCGCAAATTGTTGGCACCATATAAATACCTGTAATAAATAAATAATAGAAACCTTTTTTTAGAAAGCGTATAACATATAATAAAATACCGCAATAAGAGAGGCAACAATGTATTTCAGAGTCGTATCACTGCAGTTCCTTCTGGATACTCTTTGAGAATGTATATAGGATGAGAGAGCAACAGATGCAATGTAATAATATGAGTCCAGGAAAACTTTACTGTACAGGACATCAGAAGATGCTGTTTGGGCCTCTTGTAGACATCATCGCACTTCCACTACAAGCCTTGGTTTAATTTTTAGGTAGTTTATGGCTGTTTAAATGGAATGTTTGGGATGGAGTACTAGTTTTGTACATATTTTATTTATTTAGACCTGTAGATTAGGGTTAAATGTAGGCCCCATGCAGTCAGAGGTGTATCTACAACATCACTGGATGCCAGGAGCTGGGCGCCGGCCAGAGCATCAATGGTTGCTTAGAGCTGGCCCTTATGCGTCTCCCCGCACAGCTCTAGTTGCTCAGAGCTGGGCAAGGAGATGTGTATGGCCCTTGCACATCTCCCCCCAGCTCTTAGCAACCTGGGACGCAGTGGCCGGCATCCCACCCTAGCCAGAGCATCCCAGGTTGAATAGAGCTGGCCCTTAGCATCCAGAGCCATGGAGGGGAGATGCATAAGATCTGGGCAAGGAGATGTGTATGGCCCTTAAACATCTCCCTGCCCAGCTTCTAGCCACATAGGATGCTCTGGCAAGTGTTCCACCCAGCTCCTAGCATTCAGTGATGCCACTGGTTGCCAGGAGCTGTGAGGGATGCCAGCCAGAGCATCCCAGGTTGCTAAGAGGCGGGCAGGGAGATGTGTATGGGAGTAGGGTGGGGAGAGACAAAGAGTCAGTTGTCTCAACGTGGCAACTGACTCGGGGAAATTCGGACACATTCGGATGCATTGGGATTCGGAAATTCAGATGTGTCTGAATGCCCGGATTTTGGAAAATTCGTCCAAATTTTTGATTCGGGACGTAACGAATCGCACATGTCTAATCTCGATATAAGTTTCAGTGAATGACACAAATGTCTGTAAGAGAGCTACTTCTGTTGTGCTGTCTCTTTAGCTAACTCATAGTGCTCTGAGAATCCTTTGCATCATGTGTTAAATGTTTGTTTGGCATACAAAGATTATATTATTATTATTATTATTATAGTAAAAAATATAAATATTAAACATCAGTTTAAAAATAGTTTTTTTTCTTAAATCATTAAAACATAATTTGCCCCCAAACCATTATAATGTTCCTTCCTACAGCCAGAAAAAGTAACCTTCTACACCAACCGATCTGCAAAATGATGTAACGGCTTTTATAGCAACACCTGAGTGTAGGTTGGTTGGACTTGATGGACTAATGTCTTTTTTCAACCTCAAATACTATCTAACTATGTAACCTGAGTGAGCTAATGGCTGTTGTATATATTTCTCTTGTTTTGATAAAAAGATGTTTTAAAAACAACGCTGGTCCATTGACCATAACTCCTCCCTGACTCTGCCACAAGATCCATTTACAAAAATTGAAATACTTTCATCCGTTTTATTTATTTGTTTTTCTCCTTTTTGTCATAAATTATTTAAGTGTTCAGTGAGCGAGACGCGGCCCGACGGATCGGCCTCCTTTCACTTGTTTACTTATTGATTACTCTACAAGCGAACTGGAAGAGAGATTCAGTTTACAGCAGAGAAGGACCTCAGGCATGAAATATATCCGCTGGCAGTGTAATAGGGATACACGTGTTTCAAAAGATTAACACATTTTAAAAGAAGCACTAGTAAAAAAAAAAAAAAAGGGCGGGTGAAA
>NW_017306427.1:1574548-1582006 GCF_000935625.1 Nanorana parkeri
AGGAAAAAAAAAAAAAAAGGAGCGGCTGAAGTCTTCTACGGGCTAGCAAAGCGTGGTGATTCTTGGCAGAATTTCATTTTCTATCGCTAATTGTAGAATATGATACAGGTTCACCAATCAGATCTCTCAGCTACCAACAGTCAGGGTTACATTGCAATGGTCTAATCCAGGGGTGCCCACAATTTTTGTGTTAAAGGAGAACTATGGGGTTAAGTCTTTTGCCCATAGTTCTCCTTAGGGTAACGGGAGGACACAAACTAGCATCCTCCCGTCACCCTAGGCTCAGTATACTGCGGCGCCGCAGTATACCGCAAGCTGCTGCTCGCGGTATACTGAGACGCCGCAGCTGAAGCGGATCCCGACAATTGTGCCGGGATCCGCCCAGCTGCGTGACTGACAGCTGGCTCTGCCTATCTAGAGGCAGAGCCAGATGAACCCGCCCCCTCCCCATCCGTTCCACCAGTCAGAGATGGCGGATCAGAGGCGGGAATCCAGCCCCTCCCCTGTCACGGCAGAGAGCCGCGACAGGATCGAGAGGTGAGCGATGTTACCCAACACACAAAACGATGATGGTTTATGTCTAATCTCCATTAAACTCAGAGCATTTGACATTGTCAAACACCAATGTTTTTAACGGTCCATCATCTTGAATCTCAGTAGTCCATATTGTAGATCTGGTCCTGTTGTACTTGTTTCTTGAACATTCTCCAGGGACGCTTTCGACTTGGTACCGTTGACTTATTATAGGTCTCGGCTTGTCTGGATTATTAAATTCTACTTTATTAGCACGCCAAAAGCCGACCTGTGACAGTCTCATTGTCTCATTGTCACAGGTCGGCAAGAACTATGAGGTGAGTGAAAAGCACTCACCTCATAGTTCTCCTTTAAGATCTACTTTTCAAATGACGAGCTACATGAGATCTACCAACGGAAAAAAAAACTCCCTTGCTCTCTTTCTCCTGGCTTTCTCTCCTCGCTCTCTCTCCTGGCTGTCATTCCTTGTTTTTCTCCTGGCTGTCTTTTTGCTCTCTTGGCTGTCTCTCCCTGCTTTCTCTTTCCTGGCTCTCTCCCCTGGCTCACCTTGCTGTATTTTGCAACAGGCTGTGTAAACTAATATTCTTTGATGTAATACATAGCATTTCAACCACCAGCATCCAGCAGAAACAGCAGAAAGGTGTCAGGGAGCTTGGCTCAGCAGACTCAGGCTAATAGGTAATCATGGAATAAAGGGGCCGCCATTCACACCCTTCGTGATCTACCAGCATCAGCTTTGAGAGCTACTGGTAGATCACGATCTACCTAATTGTTTTCGGACGAAACAAATGAAAACGAAAAACGATTTATTATAAGGGGGAACCCCATGCAAAAGCACAAAAAAAAGTGAGTCCTCAGTCCCTTCTTCACATCAGAGCCCCCCTTATACCAGAGTCCTGCTATGGCAAGATTTTGAGGCATACCTGAGGAAGCCAGAAGGCACACCAGGGTGCCAGGCCACACTGGTTGAGAAAGGCTGGTCTAACCCCATCACTTTACCTAGCACCAAGGGCTCAGTCACATCAGAGAGCCGTGTAGCACGATTCAAAAAAGGGAAAATGCACTACAACACACCTTTACATTACATTAATGTGCACTGTGAAGTGGGTTATAATGGGGGCCATAGGACAGGTTACAACACGTGTCTAGGTGTGAACAAAGCATAATTCTAATGCTAACCCCATCTCTAACCCTAGTGCTGACCCTAATCTTGACCCTTTTCTGTAAACAAAGCCATGTGATTGCCATGTCAGCCCTGTCTTGTCTCTCACACGGCTTTGTTTTGTCATCTTTCCACCACCTGTGAAGAGCTGCCACCTACAGGTACACGTTCAAACTTCTTTGCCCACATTTTAAAAAGTGAATTGAATTGGGAACTACCAGGGAGATTAGAATGTTGTACCATTAGAAAGGCAGTAAGCGACAGAAAGGTAAAATAGACTTAACTGATGAGAGGATTTGCAGTTCTTGTTTACTGAATACTGAAAATTGAATCCTGGCAAAGCCTTGTAATTTTCCATCTGTAGAAGTTAATATCACACCTGATCAGAACAGCCAACGACAGATGGTAGGCCGCACCTTTATGAATGAGAGAGAAAATAGCAAGCTGCTCTGTTTAAAGGTAGCTTGACAGATACAAGAAGGGGTACTCTCCTGTACTCATCAGGGCCATCTAGGGGTGCTAGTGCCCTGCGAAGTGCATCTACCCTGGTATGCACTGGTGGGACTTTTCAGTATTCAGTTCAAAATTCACCAGCACACAGCCCTTCCAGCCCACAACAGGGACAGCTGAGCCTGTTGCATACATTGATACACACATGTAGAATCTGTCATGCTTCTTCAGCACTAAACATCTCCAGCACTTTGCGTCTGTCTAAAAGATTCCTGCCGCTCAATCAGATGTGGCCGGGGAATTCCCACCCCCGCAGCTCCACGTAAGCAGAGGTGTGTGATGCTTGTGTTGACATAATTGATCTTATGAAGCCACAGCGTCTCATATCTTTGCATATGTCCATCTGTGGGCGAGGGATCTGATTGAGCGGCACAAGAAGCAACTTCCTTCCAGGCTTGGTGGAGCTCCATCTTTCCATCTCTTCGGTGGAGCTCCTTCTCTTCAGCTCTATCTAGTGATCGTAATGCAAGCCATAACACGGTGCCTTCCACTCAATCCGCTGCACGTTCATAACTGCACATAAACAAAAGTGTGAGATGCTTGTGCTAACAGTGAATTTGCCTTATTGTCCTTCTATGGCCACATAAGGTCAATGATGTCACAACATCCCCCACTACTTTGCTTATATGCATCTGCTTTGGGCGGCAGGGGAAGAAGGCTCCTTCCAGGTTTAGTGGAGCTCCATCTCTTCTGCTCCATCTAGTGATCATAATGCAAGCCATAACATGGGGCCTCTCTGCCCTGTAAGTGCGCATAAACAAAGGTTTGGGATGGTTGCGCTGACGTTATTGACCTTATATGGCCACAAAAATACAGAAAAGCCACAGCACCCTCCCTCCTACACACTTATCTGCTTCTGGGCGGCAGGGGAAGAAGGCTCCTTCCATGTGCGGTGGAGCTCCATCTCTTCAGTGGACCTTAATCTCTTCAGCTCCATCTAGTTATCATAATGCAGGCTGTAACATGGGGCCTCCCGACCAATCAGCGGTGGGCCAGGGCATTCACCACCCTGTAACTGCACGTAAACAAAGTCATGGGATGCTTGTACTGACATTATTGAACTTATATGACCACATAAGGCCAATGATGCCACAACATCCCCCCTACTTTGCTTACATGCATTGGAAGAAGCTTCTATCCAGGTCCAGAAGAGCTCAGGTCCAGATCAGGTAAAGTCTGAACCTGAGCGCATGCCTGTTGTAGATAGATACAATGATGCCAGTAAAGGCAGAGAACTTTAGCCAATACCGTCTGAGAGTCATGGGCTCAGCTTGTGTCCCTGGACATTCATTTTAAGCATTGACAACAATGCTTATAATGGATGCTACCTATTTTCCAGGTGATATTTTTGGTGTATCCTTTTTATTTCCCTGAGACCAGATTGTCTCCTCTCTCACATAAACAGAATCCTCGGGTAAGACGTTTTTATTTTTATCTCTTTCCTTCTCTCCAAAGCCAACAACTTAATTAACTTATTTTTCTTTACAAACTACATCAATGTTTTATCTTGCTGGATCTCAGGCTGGGATAGTCGGCTCCTAGCCTCATTTTCTGCTCTCTCTAGTTCATTTGCAGCAATGGTGATTGGCAGTCTTACTAGCAGATGCCGTGGATGCCGTGAGTGCGATCCTGTAATTGGTTCCCGCTGAGGTTTTCCGTAGAGTGAAATTTCAGCCCGTTCTTCACATTATTACTAGATTCTAAAATAGAATATTGTGAGGGGAGTTTTGATAATTGTTTTTGGTTATAGGGTGAATGTAGCCGTATCAGTGCTTTTGCATCAAAACAATCAAAAGCTACTTATGATACTTTTTTATTTACTCTAACAAATACATTTATGTGGGACAAGTTTTAGAGGTATTCACTTTCTTTAAATTATATGGCCACATAAGGCCAATAATGTCACAACATCCTCCCCTACTTTTCTTACATGCATGGGAAGAAACTTCCTTACAGGTTTGAGGAGCTCAGGTCCGGCCAGGTAAGGTCTGAACCTGAGCTCATCCCTATTATAGATAGATAAAATGGTGCCAATTATGGCTTGGTCCAAGAAAAAGGGGAAACCTCAAAAGCTTGTCCTGGAAATTTAAGGTGGTTGAGTTATAACCTGTTCACTCTGCAAATATCTGTGAACATTTGTCTGATTGCAATACAACATTATGGCCATTAGAAGGAGCTGAGGAGCATAGAAAATAAATACTTATATCCTATGTCCCTTTAGTGTCATCTAGTGGCAACAATGTGAAATTACAATGAGAACATTCAAATGTATCTACACCTGTAAGGCCTGGGTTACACCTGGGCGTTTTACAGCACGTTCCTACGTGCTGTAAAACGCTCAACGTGTGAAAACCAATAATTGCCTCTGGGTATGGTTCCCACCTGGGCGTTTTACAGCACGTAGGAACACGCTGAAAAACGCCCTACGCCCAAAGAAGTACAGGAGCTTCTTTGAGGCGTATTTGCCACGCGTATCCATTAGGATACAGCCGGATAGCCCTCGGAAACACGCGTTTGTCGCGTGTTTCTTTTACCGCAAATCGCGGTAAAAACGCGCGGCAAACGCGCATATCCCGTACGCCCAGGTGTGAACCCAGCCTAAAGGAAAAAAACTAAAGATGTTTGTGCAAATATTCACACAGGATGTATGTTTACAGATATTTGCAGAGTGAACAGCTCTGCAAACTAACCTAGGCCCTAATCTATCCAAAACTATTAAGGAAATGTTTTATAGAGTGAAAGGATTAGTGCACCAAGTCATAAGGATCGGTCCACATATTCATAATTCTTTGTCACGATAGAAGGGTCTATCAAAAGTTGACAGCCAATATGCTTTGGAGGTCATACGCAGATCGCTGCACTCCTGACAGTACTTTACCGTATGATCCATGGTTGCTCAAAGTGATTGCAACAGAGGCCAAAGCTGAATGAGAAGAAGTCACCAGCACTCCAATTGAATGTTCTGTCTAATAAATTATATATTTTTTTAATAACTTGGATTGTATGGCTGTGTCTTGAGGCACCTAAAAAGCCCCCCATTCATTTACAATTTTGAGGTTTCACCTATTTTATTGTAGAACAAAAAAAAAGGGAGAAGGAAGCGCAACGACCAGGGAAAGGAATTGTTGTGGACCAATCGATGAAACCTGGTTGGTTGTTGGAGTGGTCCGACTGGCTCGACGGTGTAGTGGAGGCAACCGCTGAACCCCTACCACCGAAACCGGGAAGGACCGCACCTGATCGCCTCCACTACACCGTCGAGCCAGTCGGACCACTCCAACAACCAACCAGGTTTCATCGATTGGTCCACAACAATTCCTTTCCCTGGTCGTGGTCCTTCCTTCTTCTCCCTTTTTTTTTTGTTCTACGAGTACACGTGTTGGGCACCCCGGTCTGTACAATCAGGAAGCTGCACACCACCTTCACCCCTTGACCACACATACACTTGTGTGTGTTAACACCCTCACCAGAGCGCTGGATATCTGGACTGCCCCCACAATTTTTTCACCTATTTTATTGGGAAGACAGCATCACAAAAGTCCGAGATTTGGGGCCTTGTAGTGTCCTTTCCTCAAAGCAACATAGTGATAAGAATGGTCACTATGTCACCTTGATCTAGAGACCCTGTGAGGCTCTGAATCTTCAGTATTCTTCCTGTCTTCTCATACAGTCCATACAGACTGTGTCTCAGACTGTGTTTGCCTACAGCGACATTTTAGACAAAACATCCCTCATTTCCTGTCAAGACCAAAGTGATGGGAGTTCTCTCCAATGAAGGGTTTGAATGTTTTTCAATTTTATTGAAATCTCTATCTTCGTGAGTGACAAATGACAACTGCATCCCTTATGGGCATCACAGAGACTGAGGCTAGGTTCAGATATCGGCATCCCGGGGCCACGCGATTGTGCATGATTGCACACAGCGATCGCCATTGATTTCAATGGGGTTATATTCGAACGGCAATCGCTGAAAAAAGGTACATGTTCCTCTTTTTGCGACCCGCATGGTTTTTTGAACCGCGATCATGTGCAACTGCACGGGCGGTATCGCGGCGGGAAACCACGCAATCTGCCTGGGGTGCCATTAGACAATGATGGCACTGCCAGCGCGATTGGTGGTGGTGGGAGATTCCGTGACCATGTGCCCATTGTGCGGTCACGGATCGCCCAGGTGTAAAGCTAGCCTGAAAGTAAAGGAACATCTCTCCAATAGGGGTCACAGATAAAATAAAAAACACATTAAATGGTAACATTTTCCTACTAAATAAAAATAAATACGCTGTTTCCTGTCTGGCTCAGTCAATCATGTGTTCCTGAGCCATTTCTCAACACATTTGCAGATTCCTCGGCTTGCAATGACTCAGCAGCGGAGAAGTCAGCGTTGTGCTTTATATATAACAATTCTCTGCCTGTGTCACCGATGAGTAATGATTTTTGACAACCCCAGAAAGCGCACATTACTAATACCGCCACTTGGACAGTTTCCCTGCAACAAGAGCAACAATTAATTCCGGTGACCTGCGCGGAGAGTGAGCGCCATACGTCGCCCGTGGCTGGGACAGACTGCGGCTGGCGGACTCAACACACACATCACGCCCTCCCCAATTTAGAACGCGGCGTTTCCACGATGCGGAGGCTGCCTCGGCTCCCCGTGCTGGATTTTTGCAGCGGCTAGCTGCTATCGCCGTGCATCTCCTGCTCCGCCCGACTTATTAGAAAGAATTGTTTCTGCTACAGGATGTCTCCGGGCAATCCATTATTCCGTGCTACAATGTGGAGGTCGATCTCTGAAATAACAATAGCCTTGTGAAACAAATTGTTCTGCCGGGTGCGCAAAGTGTTCACAGAGCAAGGAACTGGAAGAAGAAAAAAAAAAGAAAGAGAAAATAAGTTTGAGATCACCCCAAACTTTTGTAGGGGTTAATTGGCTGCCTCAGTCATAATGGGGTCGTTTTACTCAGCAATACAAGGAAAGAAAAGAAAAGCCGCGCCGAAACAAACTTTCATTTGCAATAACATTGACGTTGAACTGCGGGCCAAATAAAAGAAAGAAAATTCCCCAGCGGCTGCTTCTTCCTGCGACGCCCTGTGTCACTGCCAAGCCATTAGAAGATGAAACTACATCATGCTGGGAGGGGCGCAGGCATCCAAAATTCCTCAACATTCTGAATGCTGAAGAGATTGACAAAAGGAGGCACGGGCTGCTGGAGAGGTGGGTATAGTAGCCCTTCTCCTCCAGGGACCTGATGGCA
>NW_017306427.1:1582078-1586064 GCF_000935625.1 Nanorana parkeri
AAAGGGGAAAGAATGTCTAGCTTCCTCACTGCCCTCATGGACTGAAATTGCTTACTCAGATTTCTCACATCTTGCATTAGAAGCAATAGAGCCTGCCACGTTTCCTGGCTGGAGGACATCCAGCATCATCTAGCGCTTTTTACTCAGTCTGACTGCCCCCCTTTTACTCATTGGATTTAAGTTCTTTCAATCTTGGAGGCTCAGCATCACATGTGGGCGTTACCTAGGATGGTCTGCATGCAAATGTAACCTGCCCAGAGTCCAGAATGACATCCACCTATGAAGGCATTTTAATATTTGCATAACTCCTCCCAAGAGCCAGCCCACTGCTTGCATCAGAGCTGGGGGCTCTTGAGAGGAGCTGAGGCAGGGTGCTGTGATAAACCGATACACCGCGCTATCTCCCCTTATTGTGAAACAATTGAATGTAAACCATGAGCTGAGGCCGGGTGCTGTGATGTTTTCAGGAAGCTATGTACAGCACCCTGCTGGCCCCTCCCACCAACCGCAACCTGCCTGCATGGCAAAGAGAAGCCCAAAGACCCAGTGATGACATCACTGGGCCTAAAATAAGTTATTTATTGTACAAAAAATGTCAGTAGTGATAGTGGTCAGTAGTGATAGTGGTCAGTAGTGATAGTGGTCAGTAGTGATAGTGGTCAGTAGGGATAGTGGTCAGTAGTGATAGTGGTCAGTAGTGATAGTGGTCAGTAGTTATAGTGGTCAGTAGTTATAGTGGTCAGTAGTGATAGTGGTCAGTAGGGATAGTGGTCAGTAGTGATAGTGGTCAGTAGTGATAGTGGTCAGTAGTGATAATGGTCAGTAGTAATAGGGGTCAGTAGTGATAATGGTCAGTAGTAATAGTGGTCAGTAGTGATAGTGGTCAGTAGTGATAGTGGTCAGTAGGGATAGTGGTCAGTAGTGATAGTGGCCAGTAGTGATAGTGGTCAGTAGGGATAGTGGTCAGTAGTGATAGTGGTCAGTAGTGATAGTGGTCAGTAGTGATAGTGGTCAGTAGTGATAGTGGGGTTCCAAAAAGAGCAGATTAAAGATCAGTTTTACTAAGCTAGACTCAAATTGTCAGTGCCACAAGACACAGTGCTACCCCCTGGAGGCTAAAACTCTGCATATGAAATCTTATCCTATGATAACATCGAGACCCCAGCACCCCAAAGCCACCTTGCCATGCCACTTACAAAGGAATGAAATGAAAGGTGCTCGGATCTAACAATACAGTAAATTGCAGATGATTTTTGTACTCAGCCTCTCTTCAGTGTTGTCTTCTCGTTCTGACATAAATATTTAATCTTTCATTGATTAAATTAGAATTTCAATAAGGAATATTAATACCGCGCGTGATAATAAGAGGAGGAAAGTGCTGAAATGTGTTATTTGCTGGCTTGGAATTTATTGAAACGTATTCCGTATGTGCCGGTATATGCTTCACACATTTCATTTTGCTGTGTTTTATATCTCAGGTGTTGGCATTTTTATTTGCTGGTGGCTGTCGTCATGTCCTGCAGACTCCATGGCTTTTTCCATGAGGCTGCTGTATTCTGCACTGTGCAGAACACTCAACTTAGGGTGACTCCAATGGACATATTGTTGTGTACACATAGGAGAAATGTGCTGTATGTGTTCAGGTCATCTATGGTGACCACTAAAATCGGGTCGGAGTCAACTGCACAGAATTACCTTTCCGCTCAAAAGCGACATGACAGATAGGGCCACATTTACTCTCTCTGCTGCCCCAAAGCCAGGTTCCTCAATGCCCCTCTCCCCACCTCCCCAATGGAGAATGGCAACTAGATGGCAGGGGTGGCAGGATTGGTTTTAATTTTTTTTTTCTTTATTTTTTTTTTTTACTTTTTTTTAACTTTTTTCTTTTTATTACTTTTTTACATTTTTATTTATTTTATTATCTTTTGCTTTTTTATTTTTTTATAATTTTTTACTTTTTTATCAGTTTTTTTATATTATTTTTTTTAACTTTTTCATTTATCTTTTTCATCAGCGCAGATCCTCCAGCGCTGACTGACAGAACGGATGGGGGAGGGGGCGGGCACAGCTGGCTCTGCTTCTAGATAGGCGGAGCCAGCTGTCATTCACGCAGCTGGGTGGATCTCGACATAAGAAATAGCACAAAATAACATAAGTAAACCTAAACCACAATATACCACGTTATATCATATAACATAAAACAGAACTGAACATAAGACATAACATATCGGATGTAACATAAAATAAAATAGAACTTTAGCCCAAAATAACAACATAAACATGAAAAGCCCATTGAAAGGTAAAATAACTAAATCAACTTTTGAGGCAAATGTCACATTTTGATCCAGAGATTTCCCCATCATTTATTTTGTGAAGTGTGATGTCCTCAGTCCATGGCCTCATTAACACGACAAAAGACCGGCTGGTACAGCTCCGTGCTGCGTGCATGGCCGTATCAGGCAGCTCCCGGGAAGCACAGGTTATGCGTGTGATTAGTACAAAGCCCCTGTCCTTCTCTATGGGACTACGCGGCCGTACGTCGCCCTATGCTCACACACACTGCACACGGGTGCGGGTGTCCGTACTCGTACGCTGACAGGATGGATCCTGTCTGCGTCCAAGCTGGGACACTCGCACACGTATGGAACTAGACTTGGGGTGAGCGTAAGGCGGTGTATTGCCACGTACTCCCATAGAGAAGGACGGGGGCTGCGTACTAATCACACGCAGCACCTGTCCTTCCTGGGAGCTGCCCGATACGGCCGCGGAATGCAGCGCGGGGCTGTACGTGTCGGCTTTTTGTCATGTGAATGAGGCCTAATGGTTGGCACCGTTCAATCCACTTCCTTTGAGCTCAGGTCATCCTGGACCCGCCCTCAGCATGGGAGTGGACAGTGAAAGGAAAAGCAGCACAGTGATGAACTCATCTCTCTGCCACTCCTCCTCAATGTGTTTCACTCCCACATGAACCATCATGATTAAGCCCCCATTAAAGTGAAATGCATTGAGGGAGTAGGAGCAGGGTCTGGCGCAGAGCATTGAGCTGTAACCGTACTTTATGAATGTGTTCAATTTACAATAAAGATTTTGTAATACAAAGTAAAAAGAATGATCGGAAGGGCAGCTGTTTGGCATTCACCCATTCATTGTGGTGAATGTGCTCTCCAATGATGGTCATGTGTCATCCTCTTTGGTGTTTCCTGACTTGCAGATAACCCGGGACTCCACCCAGAAGTCTCCCGAGCAAATTCATTGGGTTTTGTCGGTTGCCTCTCCTCTGTCCAGTACAACCAAGTGGCTCCCCTCAAAGCAGCTCTCCGACACCCCGGCACAGCCCCGGTGACAGTCGTCGGGTCATTGTCCGAATGTAACTGTAGCTCCATCGCAGAGAGCGATCTCAGCACCATTACGACAACATACTCATCCTCAGGTAAGTGCCAGATTTCTGTGTCTTGTGTTTGTCGTCAGGTTACGGCAATGGATGGAGATGCCCTTCACGTAGCTGGGCATACTCAGGAAGGTTATGGAAGTTCATTCACTGACATCTTGTATGAGGAACCGCTAGCTCCACCCAACTGTTTCCTATTGGCCGGCACCTGCCAGAGTCTACTAGCAGGTCCAGCCGGCCCTTCCGCAGGCCGTTTTCCCAGCTACGGCTCATTTGAGCCGAAGCATAGGCCTTTGGCTCGGCTGACCCGCTAGGCCGCCTTCGGCTGCTGTAAGGGCTATGGCCTTCTGTTTGACTGAACTGAAGGGCTCTGGCAGCCGAAGGATCAGCCAAAGCTAGGGCTAGATCCTTCGGCTCTTTAGTGAATAACACCCTAGGAAGAGCAGAAAAGCTGGGCCAGCACAGACAATCATTAAACACTCCCAGGAGAGGAGAGGGCTATGACATTCAAGGAGGGAGGTGGCTGTGCAGGGAAACTCTCTCTCTCTCTCCCTCTCTCTCTCTCTCCCTCTCTCTCTCTCTCTCTCCCTCTCTCTCC
>NW_017306427.1:1586247-1589775 GCF_000935625.1 Nanorana parkeri
AGAAAATATAAATAAATAAATATATATATATATATATATATATAAAATCTAGCACATTCAAAGGCACATTGCAAGTAAACAAACAAACAAAAAAGAATGTTCATGCAAAGGAAAAACGTTGTAAACATGTTTCTGTGATTATACCTGCATTTTATTAAGTTGGTGACAGGGTCTCTTTGACACACTACATGACAGATACCATTTACAAGATGCTCACATTCTCTAGTGGTATCTCTAAATGAAAACACGATGAATCTAGCCCAGCCCGCGTTACAGCCATACGATACATAATTATGCAGAAATCTGCTGTACATCACTAATTACTCCGACAGTTATAAATCTCAGCGAGCAGCAGGCAAGGATTATGCGGGACGGCTGTGAGGGGGAAGGACGTGAGAAGGAATTTGTCACTGCAATATCTAAACACGCCTACATGTCTCTTCTGCTGTGCTTCAATAAAGGAAATCTCCGGGGACAGTATTAATGCAAATTATACTGTAATGTTTAGTATCAGATTATTATTATTTTTTTTTTTATCTGGGGCTGAAGTTTTTGTTGTCAGGGAGGAAAGTCCACCTTCAGCAAGCACCTGAACATTGCAGCCAAGCATGTCTGTGAAGGTTCTCCAGGTCATATATCCAGGTCATGGAGTAGCTAGCACTAGTTGGTCACATTCAGCTGGACTTGTTCTGAAATGTTGAAGATTAGGGATTAGGGATAACCTGAGCTCCTCTGAACCTGCTCCAAACCTGAACTCCACCAAACACAGTAGGAAGCTGCTTCCATTGCCACACAACTAGCTGTAACCGAGGCATTCCTGATTGGCTGGAGAGCTGGCTTCATGTTCTTTTGCGGCACAGCTGGTCAAATCTCCCTCTGATCAGAAGTTCCGGTATCGGAGCATGTGGGCGAGTACGAGTATCGGTATCTGTCCATCCCCAATATAAAGTATATATATATGCTACAGTTTAGTAACAATTGAAGGCCTTGCCCCTCCACCAACCTGTGACTGGACAGTGTAAGGAGCAGCAGAAGACTGATGAGCTCATCTCTGTCCTGCTAACTGCATGTACCTTTTTAACACATGAGCACTGCGGCACAACTGATTGGAAAAGGTGGAGGTGGAAAAGTCCAACTCCAGCAAGCACCTGAGCATTGAAGAACCAACTGTGAAGGTTCTCCAAGTCATATATCCAGGTCATGGAATAGTTAGCACTAGTTGGTCACATTCAGCTGGACTTGATCTGAAATGTTGAAGATTAGGGATGAGCTCAAGTCCGAACCTGAGCTCCTCTGACCTTGGTCCAAACATGAGCTCCACCAAATACAGAAGGAAGCTGCTTCCACTGCCACCCATAGCTGCAACCAAGGCATTCCCCATCAACAGCTGCATATAAGCAAAAGGGTGGAATGACATGACACTATTGACCACATGGTCCTATTTGCTCAATGACATTTTCCTACTATGGCCACATAATATAAGGTCATATCAGGTCAATGAAGTCAGTACAGGCATCCCAACTCTTCGTTTATGTGCAGTTTCAGGATGTGTAGTGCCTCGGCCTGCAGCTGATTGGACTCAGTTCCTGAAGTCATCTCTATTGAAGATGTCTTGTAGCATCTATCAGCCTTTTCTTCAGTTTTACTGAGTAAAAGCAAGATACCTCAGCATTTATGTTCACACCGGTAGCACAGACGCCTTAATCCAATCACCATGGAATGTGTCAAGGCAAGTGTAGATTGTCCGAGAACAGGATGGGAGGTGTAAAAGTTGTGAAACCCCCTTTTCTAATCATATAATGCCATCCTTGGTGTCAGGAAGTCTGCATAGGTGATAATTAGTCAACTAACATGGGTGATGGTGTCAAGCGTTGTCAAATTAGATGGCAAAACAACATTATATGTAGAAGACAAATTGTGTTGAAGGCCCCCAACCTTGTTCAGGGATGGTTGTTGCAGCATTACCTAGATGGCCTCACCACCACCCCTCTTCCACATATAATACAATTTTAACATCTCTACCCCTGGCCATTCGACAACATTTCATACTTTCAGCCATGTATATTGAGGCCTTGTGTATAGCTAGAGCCTATAACCTGGGGTCCTTCCCAAGCACAAATTGGTTAGAGAGCAAGCACAAGTGCAAGTAAAGTGTATACCTACAACTTGGCGCACATCACTGGCAGTGTTACCTAATCTTCAGTTCATTGACAGCTAAAAAAAAAAAAATGATTGTAAGTGTTTGCTGATCTCTTTATTTTAGATCCTTTCGGAAATACCGATGACCGAGAACCCCTAACGGATGAAGTGAAAAGTGGTCCGGCTGTCATTGGAGGTTATATGTTTTTATATATATATAGATTTTATGTGTTGCATTCACTATAGAACATGTGGATCTGGCAATGATGGGACTCCATTTTGAGGCAAACATATTTTTTTAGTTACAAAATAAACAAATAGTAACACTTGTTATATTAAAAATGGTTAAAATGGAAATAAAGTGTATCTTTTCTACTCTTCCTTCTGTTTGCCTGTAAAATATATAGACTGCTTGATACATTTTAAAAGAAAGTCTTATATATGCAAAAAACAATATATGCCTTACTTCTGGATCGGAAGTGATAACTGAATATACGTGACCACGGCATAGGAGCTCACCATAGAGCCAGTAGCAGACGAAGAACGTCCGTTCTTCGCCTGCTCTGTATGATGACTGAGACCGTGGGCTCTATGGGCTCTACCGTGGGCTCTATGGGCTCTACCGTGGGCTCTATGGTGAGCTCCTATCCCGTGGTCACAGCGGGTGGGGGGGTTGGGTGCAGACTCGATCGCCGCCTCTTCGTTTTAATACAAGTGAATAGATCACTTGTATTAAAAGAGCAGCGGCTCCCACTGTACATTCAGCTCTGCTTTAGCAGGGGTAAATGTACAAAAAACGACTCGCCCGGCGCCCGAAAGTGCATGTCCCGGGCATCGGGCAATAGGGATTCACTCCATAAGACGCACACACATTTATATATATACACAATATATTATATATATACATATATACAGTATACACGCCGATCAGCCATAACATTGTGACCCCCCTGCCTAATATTGAGTAGATACCCCTTTTTCCTGACCCCTTCAGGCATGGACTCTTCTAGACCTCTGATGAACATGTGCTGTGGTGTCTGGCACCAAGCTGTCAGTAGCAGATCCTTTAAGTCCTGTAAGTTGTGAGGTGATCGGCCTCCATGGATCGGACTTGTTTTTCCAGCAGATTTCACAGATGCTCAATTGGATTGAGATCTGTAGAATTTGAAGGCCAAATCAACACCTCAGACTCGTTGTTGTCTTCCTCAAACCATTCTTCAACCATTTTTGCAGTGTGGCAAAAATGCTGAAAGAGGCCACTGCCATCATGGAATACCGTTTCCTTGATGGGGTGGACTTGGTCAGTAACAATGTCTAGGTGAGTGATGCGCATGTCAAAGTAATGTCATGCATGCCTCTGCCAGCTTGCCTTCCTCTCATTTTGTTATG
>NW_017306427.1:1590073-1609947 GCF_000935625.1 Nanorana parkeri
CCTCATCTGATACTATTTGACATTATTCATGTTTATACCTCACTTTGTTCATCTAACACCATAGTACAAACTGTATTTGCAAGATTTAGAAGATCAAGACGGGGACCATCTGCAGGGCACTCTGCAGGCTGAAGTCCTCCAGCCGGCATGTGATCACCATGTCATAGCAGAGATGGCAATCGAATGGCTGAGAATCACTCTGACTGGTTCCCGATCATTAGTGGGGACTGGAACAACCAGTGTGATTGAGAGCCATGGGCAGTGCACAGTTTTTGCTTGTGGCTCTTAAAGGGAGTGAGCTTTATTAATGTTTCCCCAGTGCGGGGCGTTGTGCTGGGAAGCATTATGGTAAAGATTGTAGGTGGAAAGGAGTTTCATGTATTCCACTGCATCTACAGCACACACAGATGATCTCACAGGGTCTGCAGTAGTGTGGTAGGCATGTTCTCCTGAAGCTTGTGCTATGTGACTTGTTTCTCTCTGCTTCTGTAATTGGCAATCACATTCAAACTTCCAAGGCAGGTCTGACTCTTATTGGCAATTGTAAAGAACACCGTTACACTGCATTTTCTTTACATCAATCGTTTTGTGAAAGGCCGCAAGTAGGGTGATCTGGCATTGCCAGAAGGTGTGTTCCAGGATCACCAGATTACTAGGGAGTGGGTAAACCAGTGAAGAATAGCAATGCCTAGATGTAAAAATAAGGTACGATGCATGTGGGGTAGTGCTCCTCCGCCATTCACACCTCAAGTCTTATTTTTTTTAATTTTGGCTGGTGTGTACCTTTAGAAAATTTAGTAAAATTCTCACAATATTTTGTTTCTTTTATCATCTGCTTCTTTTATGATAATAATTTTATGGCCCAACTCCTCTCTGATCCACCAGAATCTTAAACACACTTATATATCCCATGAATGGCCTCTGTTCTAGGCTGGATGTTTCACTGAACATCTTATGTTTCCTCACAGCTGGGACTGACAAGCCATCTATCACTGTTTCTTACCTATCAACCTCCCAGCCTCCTCTCAGCCACTGTAGTGATAAGGTCGTAACTGCCCGTAGTAAATTAAATCCTGTGCACATCAGCAGGGATGGCAGCTGCCAAGTCCTTCACCGAGCTCTGGTGCCATCAGCAATCACTCAGGGTTCCCGAGAAACATTAATATTGCAGCGGTGGGTGTCAGTCCTATTGGAAAGCTGTCAATTAGGTCAGATTCTGGCCAGTAATTTGATGACCTATATGAACCTGCAAAGAGATTGGTATTATAAGCCATTACATTTTCTCTTGAGAGAATGCATTTTCTGGATTTACGACTTAGTTCCTGGAATGCAGTTATTGACACGGGATTAAAGTTTAAAGTATAACTAAAGGTAGACACCCCAAGATGATCTCATTCTTTTTCACGTTTTGTTGTAAATGAATACACATGCTGCTATGGAAGTGAGGAAAATGTGGAGCTTGGAAATGGGGCACTAGATGCTGGGCATCATTAATGCATGGCTAAAGGGAAGGAGGGAGGAAGACGTGAAGAGGCAATGTACAGTTCACATACATAGAGAAGATGGAATTGAGGGGGGTTAATGTGCAGGATAAGGGAGGTACATGAGTAAATAATGGGTTGCATAGAGACAGCATGGAGGTGAAATGTACAGGAGAGGAGGATGGGTAAAAAGGTTACAAAATTATTCTAAAGGAACTCTATGATCTGTTTATTTACAAATCTTTTCATTTGTCACAGAAATCACAGAGCTGCTTGGATTATAACCCTAACATTAATGTTCACACCAACCCTCCCTGTAACCCTACCACTAACCCTCCCTCTATACCTAACAGTGATCATCACACTGACCCTCCCTATAACCCTACCACTAACCCTTCCTCTATACCTAACAGTAATCATCACACTGACCCTCCCTGTAACCCTACCACTAACCCTTTCTCTATACCTAACAGTATTCATCGCACTAACACTCCCTGTAACCATAACACAGACCAGCCCATTAACCTTAATGTTAAGCCACCTCGTAACCCTAAAACTTATGTTCACACTGACCCTCCTTATAACCCTAGCACCAACCCTTCCTCTATACCTAACACTAATCCTCACACTAACACTTACTCTATACCTAACACTAATGCTCGCACTAACCCTTCCTCTATACCTAACACTAATCCTCACACTAATCCTTCCTTTATACCGAACACTAAGACTCAAACGTACCCTTCCCGTAACTTTAACGTTCATCCTCACTTATTACACTTTGTAAGTCTACCACTAACTCCCCCTCCTCACCTTGTAACCCTTACACTAACCTTCCCTGTAACCATAACACTATCCCTTCCTCTATACCTAATGCCAATCTTCAAACTTACCCCTCCTGTAACCCTAACAGTAACCTTTTCTTTTGACTCTAATATTAACTCTAGTACTACAAAAGGATTAGAGGCACCGAGACCTTTGATCCTAAATGTCCATTGATTTCACTATAAGTTTTTAAATGGGTCTTAGTCACTGAATAGTAGGCTGCACGTCTGCCCGAAAAGAACCCTAACTGCAGTAGGGGCCTTGGGGAAGTGAATAGAAGCAAAGATAGAGTCCAAAATTGTTTCATTGGTAGAGATACAAGCATCAAAGTGCCAACACATTTTGGGGCAAATTCAAACCCATCAGGGCTTGAGGTGTAATTCAGAGGGGAATCATTTGGGGGATCAAATATGGACTTAGGGAGATTACAGTGATAGTAACCACAAATTCAATCTTGTAACAAGGTTGGGCACATGCAGCAGAATTTGATTTCCCAAGGGATTTCCCTGAATTACACCTCAAACCCCTTCTCTACCAAATAAAACATTTTGGGATTCTTCCTTGTTTGGTGGTACCTCCATTCTTTGCTCTAATACTACTCTGTGACCCTCTTTGTTACTCTTGTCTCTCTACAGACACACACTTCCTGTAGCTCTTACACTGACCATTCCTGTAACCCTAGCATTAACCTTCCCTTTGCGTACACACGTCTACCACTCTAGGACACTCTACAGAGATGATCAACTCTCAGCACCAAAAGATGCAAAATCCCAAGTCTCCCATATACTTTTCTGTTTTGTTTCCCCAATCTGTCAAAAAGAAAAATTCTGATGACCGCAGTTACACTCTAACAAATACTGAGGCCACGTGGTGATCTATCTGCTTCTTGTGCTTCTTTTGTAGGTGTCATAGCGATAACGATATTCATCATTTTTTGCATTGCGGCCATCATGACCAAGATCCTCTACCAACATAAAAAGACACACGGCAAAAGCCAACCTAAGGAGAAAGAGTATTCCGGGAACATTGACTATCCCTTCCGAAACGAGATGGACTTACAGAACACAGTGAGCGAGTGCAGAAAGGAGTATTTTATTTAACAGACTGGATTTCTAGAACATTTGTTTTCTCCTATTTTTTGGGCTCTTTTTAGCTGATCCTTTACAGCCTTTTCCTTGGAAAAGAAACACACCTGACACAGGAGTGGACGTTGCTTCCTTCTTATCAACATCATTGTGGCTGTTATGGCAGCTCGCCCTCGGTCTTACAGTCGGATCCACCCGTGAGCATGGATTCCTATTCAGGTTTTTGAATTGGATCACCTATGGACTTGGTTTGTAGTTCAGGATTTTACGGTCTATTTAACACAATCTCCTAAATATGTGCCTCACAGTTTTCAAAACGTCTACATACGATGACACAACCCAAACACACTGTTCCGGTGCCAATGATGGATTCACCTTTTTGCGTTGGGTCACCAAAAATTTGGTGCCCTTTGGATTTCTACAGGAACCTTAGTGACAGCCGGTGATAGTGTTGGCAATTTTGTAAGCGCAATGGGGCCACCCGAAATTGGTTTGGCCCAACAGTCCTTCTGCCGCGGGGCACTGAAGAAAACAGTTGCTGATGTATTGCTCAGTATGGTATACTTTTCCGACTCATACACGTAGGCAAATATATACATAATATTTAGGAAATACGAGCTATGTAGTCCAGACTAGACTTTTAAAGCCAGACTCTTTATACTTGCTAGCAAATGTAAAATGTTCTAATGAGGAAAAAAAAGTCTAAAGGTTGTTCAATGGTTTTGTTCCCAGTAATTATAATATTGTCAAGCTGATTGTCAAGCCATGAACAGTGATGGTTTTATATGTTTACCACAACTACATACGCTGTCTATATCACAAAGTATTACAAAGAAAGGGGAGGCACCTTTTTTTCGACCCTTGGGAAGGTGAAAGGGCCTCGTTTAGGGCTGCAATATAGCAGTATGTGTTGGCTGCCCAGAGGTTATAGAGCAGTTTAATTGATGTCATTGGTGCACATCAGCCATTGGCCCTGATTCAGTAAGCTATAAGTAGCACTTATGGCACCTTAGAGGGTGGCATCTCAGTCAATGTTATGTAATTTTAGCATGCCTTAAGTGCTGTTTAGCACACTTTACCTGCACATGAAGCTTCACGTATTTGGGTCATCATGACACACATTTTATTACATTTTGTCAAGAAAGGAAACAGACGCAGGAGGAATAATCTGTGTTATCGTGGCTGCAAGCTTTGCATTCCTAACCCCATAACCCCTTGTTCTGGAAGCTAATTTCAAGTAGCCATTTCCACCAGCCGAAAGATTTCTTGTCAGTCTAGCTGTGCACTTTGTTGTAGAGTAAAATGGTTTCCCTCCAAATTAATGATGGTGTAAGCTAGCTTTCTGCTCAACAGGTATAAAAATGTAAAGTTCCCTAGCTTCGTTGTATTCATTAGATCGTTAGATTGTAGTCCATCCCTGGAGCGAGCTTGGAGCGGTGACTACTTTACAACACACAGAGACCATGGGGAACAAGTGTAGCCCCCCTCCAGAAGGAAGGACAGTGTCAGCACCAATTCAGAGATGATTGGGGGATCTACAGCCGAGTGATACACAAATAAGATACATTGTTGTGCATAGGTAAGGGACTTGAATGTATTTTTAAGATGTAACTCATAAGTTTAGTGTCACTTTAAAGTGGAATAATAACGTTAACACTTCCCTATTACTTTTTGAAGGCGGCCTGCTTGCCCTCCAGCAAATCAGACAACTTTAGTGAATATCTGGGTACCTGCAAATCTTTCTGCTCCAAGTCAAATCTCAGCTCAACTGATTTGCTGATGATGTCTTGGTCATGGAAGGAAACTAAGTTGGGCAAGAGTCATGATGCAATAGCAATTCAAGTCTGTGCCACCTAATCCTACAACAGGATGATATACTGATAAACATACATATAATGAGACAAGCAAGAGATATTTTAGATGTTCGGTAGAATTTATAAATCAATAAATGCAGTATTGCACAGGGAAAAAATAACATATATACAGCAGATACATTTATATATTTGTACATATATAATATATACCCAAAATACAGAGTAAAAATGATTGTCAAAAATCCTTATTTTTTGCTATTTCCATTGGTTTATTCTAAAACCTTTCCAGATTGAATGAAAAGCCACACCAACTGAAAGTACTCAAGCTCTTAGTACTTACCTACTTAGTAGTAGGTTGTTAGGAGCTCTTAGCAACCTGAGACGCTATAGCCAGAAAGGGGGCGGCAGGTTGTCCTCTGTCAGAACTTAAACCAGTCTAGGGACGCATTTCATGTTCTCAAACCTTTTTTTTTTCCTGAAGATCCTGTCTTCAAACCCAAAGATCTGACAATGGTTCCTGTACTGGGATTTCTTTACTCTTCCCTCACAGCAACATTCTTTTTTTATGGGGTCCAAGTTAAAAACAAAAAAATCTCCCATTTCTATGACATACCCAAAACCGGATGGAGCCAAGGAGCACAGGAAATGCTCCTTGGCTCCATCTAATGGCTGGAATGTGATGTGAATGGCATTTGACCTATGTATGGCTGGGTGGAAGCTTTTTTAAACTTGACCTTATACGGATGAACGTTGCTGTGACCTTAATAGGTACACAAAAGGGCAAATAAAACTACAAACATTTACTGAGGGTTTAATAGGGTTGGGTGGTGACTGCTCCTGGTGCATGCTGTCGACGGGGGGCTGTATCAGGGGCCATCTCTGAGCCTGACGAAGGGGACCCTGTGTGGCCCCGAGAGCACTTGCCAATGAGAGACAGCATCTGTCAATAAATGAGCATCTAATTGATGTTATTATCGTTGTTGAAGTGCTGGTGACCTCTTCCTTTTTGTATCAGGGGCCAAACGTGGTGCATGGCGTCCTGTTCAGCTCACTGACATAGCTGGTTGCCAGGAGCTGGGTGGGACACATGCCAGAGCATCCCGCTCAGCTCCTGGCAGTCAGTGAGCTGGGTGAGATGCCAGCTAGAGTGTAACAGATTGCCAGGAGCTCTTAGCAACCTGGGACACTATAGCCAGTAAGGGGGCGGCAGGTGTCCCAATGTAACTCCCCTACATGACCCAATGAGATGGGGGGGGGGGTTACATTATAGGGACAGCCCTTGCTGATAACTGTTCTCCTTGCTGGAGGCTCTGATATGAGGAAGTGAAGCCACGCCTAAACTAAAGATGGCCACCACAGAGACGCACAGCAGGATAGGGCATTGTAGGCTAGTAATGGGGGAGAGATCAGCTGCAGGAAGACCACAGGCAATACTGGTGACTACCTTTTATTTGCGAACGGTTGTTACAGGATGTCTGCCTTTTTATTTGCGAACAATTTCCACGGTTCAGTTCCTCTTTAAATAAGCATTAAGGTTGTACAATAACATATGGCAGTTTTAGCACTTCTCTGCTTTTAGTTTGTAACATTTTAGAAGAATTTCACACATAAGGCTGTGAAACAGATTTGGAGAACATGACGTTTAAGCAGTACTTGAAGAAAAAGCTGCGATAAAAGGGTACAAGAGAAGTTAGCCTATGTAAATGTATCCATTTTTGTTAATATCATTTATTTTCTCTTTTCAAATTATTCTTATGAAAGTACAATTTCTTCCCTAAATTCTGTGTGCGACTCTAGCAGGGGCTCATAATAACATTGTCAAATCCCAGCCGAGGTTCTTTTCTGACACCTGGAGCCCATAACATGTTATTAAAATCTTAGGGCTGTAATTTATGATCAAGTGGAAGGGATGTATGATAGTGGGATGAGGGCAGCTTGACCATGAGATCAAAGCCTTGACTTTCAATCTTCTTTTTAGTTATTTGAAAATCCATTGGAAAAAATAAAAAAAAGAGCGATCAGACCAAACACATTTATATTTGCTGTGAATATTAAACTATTAGGCATCACAGACTAGCACACTAGTTAAGCAATCCATTGCAATAAATGAAAATAATAAAATGTTCCTGTTCAAGTTTGCATACCTTTAGTTCTTAAAGTGATGTCTTTAGCATCAATGATGGCTTGTGGTCTTTTGTGATAGTTGTAAATGAGGGAGAATTTCGGACAACAGAAATACTTTCTGTATAAGGAAACATTTTGGCTTGCATTTATTGCATAGAAAAACCTCATAAGACGTATTTTGAATCCTATGATAACGGCTAGGCGTAGCTTTAAGCTCTGGTGGCAGCCTTATGTACACAACATGTTTCGGTTCTAACAGGAAACAGGGATATAAATACCGGACACAAAATATATTTTAGCACTAGGCATCAGTTACTTTGTAACAGGAATCGCATGGCCCTGTTTCCATTGCTGACCAGGGGCATAGCTTTGTGTTATAGGGTCCCCTAGCAAAGCCATTAGGAGGCCTTCTACCTCTCTAATGTTGACCTCAAAAACAACTTTTGTTACACTGTATTACAATGTTGCACCCTTCATCTTGTGCTACTGCAGCACATGGGAACCAGTGTGGAATAGTGTAATGCCATTCATTTTCATGGTTGACCTCAAAAACAATATACAAGTATATTGCACCCTTCATCTTGTGCTACTGCAACACATGGCAATTGGTGTGGTATGGTGTAATTTGTAATGAGGCCCCTTTTAATCACATTTTCTCATGTGGTTAAACTGCCCATTCCTCTTGGAAAATAGCCTCCAGGACCTGTAACTTCTTTGGTTGTCTAGCGTGAACTGCATGCTTGAGATCTCCCCCCATAGTGGCTCAATAATGTTGAGGTCAGGATATTATGATCTTTGAAGAGTTGACTTGGCCTTATGTTTTGGATCACATGCTGGAAAGTCCAAGTAGACCCCATGAGCATCTTCTTGGCTGATAAATGCATATTTTCCTCCAGTATTTCTATATAATATACTGCATTTGACTCAGTTTCTTGTGCTGCTGTAGCTCACACTCCATCATGTGGCATGTAGAGTTCAGGCAGCCTGTGTTGCTGGCTGGAGCCCTGTCAGTTGTGGGTTAATCAGTCCTGTCTCTGTGTGGCTTGCTGGATGCAACACTAGCTTAGTCAGCTGTGGCTTTATGAATCTGACCACACACCCTCAGCTCTGGGATTGGTCTTGTCCGTGGTGGCTCCCTATTTAACATCAACCTGTGCCACTGTGCTTATGATAGTTCTTGTAGAGCCAAAGGAAATCTCACCGCTCCAATTTCTTGTTGTTTCACCATAGCTGGAGGGTCAGTGTTTGTCTACCCCTGGTATATACCATCATCCCTCCGTCAGCATAATATCATTACTGTGGATTTTTATTTTTTTTTCACCTTGAACAAATGCCGATTATTTTTCCTCTCGACGTATTTATTTGTTCCATTCATTCTTGGTTCCCGCAGAGTTTATAAATAATATCTGTCATGCCTGTATTATGTTTCCAATAATTCAGAGATAATAACATGATGTAACCTCCAAAGCGGCATCTTTAATCAGGTTCCAGAATCCTCTGTTTGCATTATTGGTGTAAGCCGAGACGTGGCACCAATTATAAATCACGCGTGATAGCCAATCAATCCTGATTAATCAGCTCCTTAATTACAAAGCCAGAAAATGCAGTAAAGGAGAACAGAACCTCGTTATCAAAGCAATTTCTTCCCATTTGTCAAAATGGTTCTTGGCTCATCTTCATACTTCTCTCCTAGAACAGAGACAGATTACACATAATCGTTCCTTCGGAGCTCACTCAGGTGATACGTGCCAGGGAGAATTAGGACAACAGAAATACTTTCTGGATAAGGAAACATTTCGGCTTGCATTTATGGCATAGAAAAACTTCATAAGACGTAATCTGAATCCTATGATAACGACTAGGCGTAGCTTTAAGCTTCAGCGGCAGCCATATGTATACGCAAAACAAATGGCAAACACACTCATCAACTTGTTACCAGCTTCACAGCAAGGTGCACATGGAGGGGCCTTATTTTCTGTTTTAGCCTTATGTACACAACACGTTTCGGTTCTAACAGGAAACAGGGATATATATATACCTGATAGAAAGTATTTTGTAGCACTAGGCATCAGTTACTTTGTAACAGGAATTAGACTTGTGCGCCGTCAAAAAATTTGTTTCGCTTCGTTCCGTTTCGGAATATCCGTTATTTCGTAATTCGTATCCGAAACTCAATTCAGATTCGTACGAAATACGAATTTTCGTTAGCTTCGGCACATTTTCGTAACTTTACGAACATTCGTTATGATGAAGTTAAAAAGCAAAAATACCTTTGTTAATATTGGAGTCGATGTGGTAGTTGTTTTTTTATCCGAAATACGAATTCCGTTAACGGATTCCATATATCCGAATTTCGTATTTCCTGCCTGTATTGTAATGCAACTCTCAGCAGCAGAAGAGAAAACCTCTGATTGGTCAACCAAAACGAAATACGAATTCCGTTAACGTATTCCGTATCCGAATTTCGTATTTCGGACTAAAAAAAAACTACCATCAACTCCAATATAAATGTACTTTGCTTTTTAACTTCAATATAACGAAAGTTCGTAACGGAACGAAATTACGTCGACGGAATTTCGTATTTCCTGCCTGTGTATTGTAATGCAACCCTAAGCAGCAGCGGATCCGTATTTCGGATAAAAAAAAAAATCTTGTCATGTTGTTCAACCTCATTTACAGGGGTAATATTAGTTCCCGTTTCAAAGAAATTCGGATCCGAAATTTGTTAATGGAATTTCGTATTTCGGATATAATTCGGAAACTGCAATTCGGATTTCGGATGCTTCCGAATTTACGAATTTCAGGAAAATTTTTATGAATTTTGATTCGTAACGAAACTAATCGCACATGTCTCACAGGAATCACATGGCCCTGTTTCCAATGCTGACCAGGGGCATACCTTTGTGTTATAGGGTCCCCT
The DNA here is from genome assembly GCF_000935625.1 of Nanorana parkeri. Lineage (NCBI taxonomy): Eukaryota > Metazoa > Chordata > Amphibia > Anura > Dicroglossidae > Nanorana > Nanorana parkeri. The sequence goes on from NW_017306427.1 coordinate 1,600,323, forward strand.
AGCAAAGCCATTAGGAGGCCTTCTACCTCTCTAATGTTGACCTCAAAAACAACTTTTTTTTTAGGGTCCATTCACACTGTATTACAATGTTGCACCCTTCATCTTGTGCTACTGCAGCACATGGGAACCAGTGTGGAATAGTGTAATGTCATTCATTTTCATGGTACCCTAATAAAGTAATACTGTATCAGACAACGCACATGCCGTGTGTTAAGGAAAAAAAGGTCATGCCCATTTGTGGTAATAAAATATGTGTTATGTGTGTTTGTTAATGGACCAGAACATAGTCTTAAAATGGGCTCTTGGGGTGTAGAATAATATTTACTTTCATAGCAACGGTATAAAGAAGCCATCATTAAATGGCGAACTGCAGTCTGGACACAGACTGAGTGGGTGGTTCTTTGCTGATCGCAGTCACTAACCTGTGCTCGGTTTTGGCTCTCCGACAGTGAATACACCAGACTCCAAGGCCAGTGCTTCCACTGCTAGCCATAACCAAGCGCAGGCCCTCCTTCTGCTTCAGTTATTGGTTGGTAGGATTGCTGGTGTTCAATCAATCAATGGCATCATGCAGGGGCACCAATGGGAGGAGTACAGCTAGCCTTGCAATACACGGCTTGGTACACCCTCCACCCCCTGCTGTTCTTTTCAGGGTTCCCCGCTCCTCATGGGGGGGGGGAGGGGGGCAAGACCATGGCAGAGGATGTCAGGATGGAGAGCGGGAGCAGACTAAGGAATGTCCATTCCCCGATTTGCTCTGTGATGAATGAATCAGGAAACTCAGTGCTTCCTGCTTCAGAGCTGTCAAAACACGTCTGAAACAGGAGAATGCAGCGTAGAGAGTGGCCGTTCTGTCTGGATCATGATTCGGATCTCCTTCAATGAAAATTGTACCTACCAGACCTCCTTGAATTTTAATTCACTACCCCTAGTATAGAGGTTTCCAAACTTTATAAGAATGCAGACATCTCTGCCCCCCCCCCCCCCCCCCAATGATGTTGGGCCCCATAGCAGTCACATTGCCTTCTATGGCTGTTAGTAAAGGGGACCTGTACTCTGGAAGCTGTGCCCAAAAAAGACAGGCAGAGGGTAAAGGACTAGTCACCAGCATTGCCTGTACTCTCCCCACAGCTGATCTTTTCCCCATTACAGACTTACCATACCATGTCCTGCTACTGTGTCTCTGTGTGGAGGCGCCATCTTGACAGAGGAGGGCTTTGCTTTCTTTTGTCAAAGCTGCCTCAATGATGACTGGTGATCTGGCAACTGGTGGAGGAATATTTATGAAGCAGCAGGAGAGGTGGGGAAAGGCACCAAGTCTCACACCCAGCCCCCATGTGTAAGTTCAACATTGAGCAAGGGCAAAATATAACCAACCCGATTTACTACAGAATCTTCTGTGTTTTCTGATTTGTTATTATAATCTTCTTCTTCTATGTGTTCCCTGGCCATCATGTTGACCCTCTGCGAAATCAGAATGCTGTCAGAGCTGCTGATTTGCATGTCTTGGGTCCCTATCTCAGAGATCACTGAAGCCAAAGGATCAGGATAACCACCAGGCACTTAGCTCTTCATGGAGGCCAGATCTCAAAATGTTTCTCTTGCAACCGATTTCCAAAAACATTCTTCACTAAATAATTTACCTGTCAATCCTTCTTATGTCATATTTTCATCACAATATTTCATATGTATATTATCAGCTATCAGAGGGTGCCTACAATCATATCAGACAATACAATGCAATCATAATCCTTGCATCTGATCCCTTGAGAATACCTATTCTGGACAGACCACAGACTGTATCATAGTGAAGACATCTTGAATTCTTTGCATACTCAGTGAATCTCCTGCGGCTTTCAGTGTATAATCTGTGGGCAGGTAAACAGTGTGGGCAGCGTACAATCTGTGGGCAGGGAAACGGCGGTAGGCATGTTCAATGTGCTGCGTATTCCTGTACGAGAACCACAACGTGCATAGGTAAAATTCATGACTGGCAATACCCAGAGATATAATATTTTCTAATTGTATATTAGAAGTAAGGTGTATAAAATATTAATAGTATGCGCATAGAACTGACACAGATCCAAAAAAGGCTTTAAAAAGATTTTTTTCCTGCAAGAAAAACAAAATGTAGCAGTGAAATAGTTACAACTTTACATTAAAGGACAACTGATAGGGTGGGACTAAGGTAGCTGCCATTTTGGCATTGATCTTAAAGGTGCAGGCTTTGTTGCTGTCATTCAGACATTATCACTACCCAGTGAGCCAACAGCCTGGAACAAGCATGCAACCACTGGGTGCACCTTCCGACCCTGAGTACTTGTTCCGTTGACTCAATAAAAGTGAAGAATGAACTTGAAAAAAAAACGTCCATATTCTTATCCTGAGAGGGGTTCCCTTTAAAAGCCCAACTCCAGCTAAAATGTTTTGTTTTTAACAAGAAAGGAGGTTTTTAGATTTCTATTACCATCTGTATCCCTATTTGAAAGATATCCCCTCACTCACTGGCCTACAAGGAAGTGATAATCTACAAGGAAGGTTATTACTTATTCCCCTGACTTTCTCATAGCATTTTATCCAATCTACAACCCTCAGAATCAGGGGTAAAATATAGCGGTCCCCTACTTTACTCCTCAAGGGTGGCGCTTTTTCATTACCCCCCAAGCTAAGTTCTGCCCCTATTGCTGTCGGGGCATCTCCCCAATAGGAATAGGGGCAAAAACTAAATATTTAGTGGAACGAGCAAGGATTAGAACTTCTGCCAATGTTTTCGTTGCCATCTAGCAACTAATAAGTAAGCTAGTACAGCAGACAGGGAGATATTTCAAATCTGTATAACATCACATAGCAAAATGCAATGCATACATGCAATACAGGATTTACTTTATCTGCTGCCCCAAGGCCAGGTTCCTCAATGCGCACCCTATCTACCAACCCCCCACCCCACCATGGAGTATGGGAGACCTGCAGGCTGCATACAATGTCGCCGGGATCACTTGTACAAAACAAGCGGTGGCTTCCCCGCTGTACATTAAGCTCTGCTTGCCCAAAGCAGGGCTAAATGTAGAAAACAACTACCCACCTGGGCATTGGGAGATAGGAATTCCACACTCCTGCTGCCCCGGGCTTTGTTTGGCCTTGTGGGAAATCCAGCCCTGCATACATGTAGATCTGCCAAAAATGTCAACCCCGCCTGCTCAGCTGTACTTTACATGAAAAGGCTACTGGCAAATTATCATAGTCAAAAGAGGCAGTTGGGAGACGTCTGGTACAGAAGGTCAATAGCATAAAGCAAAAGAAAACCAAAAAACAGACACCCAATAGAGGCTGAGTTGGAAACAAAGACGAGCGTTTGGACAGTTTGTACCCCTTTCTCAAGTCAAGTGCCACCTCAAAGATGACATTTTTGGGAGTTTAAACCTCTCTCATATCCCACCATGGAGACAAAACTGAGTTTGTATCCCTTTTCTCAAATGGAGTCCCACCTTGGGGAGCAACGTTTTGGGGAGTTTGTAGTCTTATTCAAGTCAAATCGCACCTCCGATATAAAGTTTTGGGGAGTTTGCACTCTTACTAAATTCAAGTCCCATCTTGAGGACAACCTTTCAGGGAGTTTGTACTCTTACTCAAGTCAAGTCCCACCTTGGAGGTGACGTTTTGGGGAGTTTGTACTTTTACTAGTCCCACCTTGGCACAATGTTTTGGAGAGATTGTGCCTGTTACTTAAGTCAATTTCCACCTTGGAGACTACTTTTTTCGAGGATTTTGTAGCTCTTTTTCAAGACAAGTTTCACCTGAGAAAGGGGTACAAACTCCCAAGTCTACACTTCGGATTTTATTAAATGTATTTTTTGACTTTATGGTATTGTCTTTCTGTACCAGGTGTCTCCTTATTGCCTCTGTGCACTATAATAATTTGTCAGTAGAATTAGTTAGGGATTCATATATAACATGTATGGTATAGCTGAGCAGGTGAGAACGACATTCTGGGCCGATCAACATGTATCAGTTGCTACATTTTGTTATGTGATGTTATAATACACTTAGGATAGGTTCACACCTGGGCGACTCCTTGCTGCGCAGCAATCATGCACAAAACCATGCAGTTTGCCGCGTGGTCACGGAGCCGCCGATCGCACTGGCGGTGCCATTATTTTCTAATGGCACCCCAGTCGCGCCGGCGGATCGCGCAAACTCCCGCCGTAATTACGCCCGAGCACATGTACCTTTTTTTAGCAATTGCAGCGCTGATGTAACCCCTTTGAAATCAAAGGGGCTGCGTGGCAACTGCTGTGTGCATTAGCACACGATCGCGCAGCCCCAGGACGCTCATCCCGGGTGTCGCACAGGTCTGAACCTAGCCGTATCTGAAACATCTCACTGTTTGGTGTGCTAGCTTATTTTTTAGTTGTTAGATATTTTTGTGGAGACTTTTTGAGGAAGTTTTGTTATATTCCTATAGCCCAAATTTGCTGCCTTTTGATAGACACTTGTCATGGTGAAATTTAGGATGAGCAGAACTTTTTTGATTTTTTTAATGTTTTTATTAATGTTTTAACCTTTGTCATAGGGGACAGAAAGTGGTAGAAAAATCTCCTGGTGGGGTCACAGACAGAAATAAAAACCTGAGAGAAATGTTAACTCGTCCTACACTGTCCCAACCATAATATAAAGCGTTAGCTGGAGTTTAGCTTGAAGTATATACAGAGAATATTATCTGGATCGGAAAGTTCTTAGTTTATGAATATCTATGTTCTATAAAGAGGTTTTTCAGTAAACAGATTAAAAAAAACAGATTTCTAGACCGTAATGTAAGTCTTGGCACAAAGCAATTTGTCTTTATTTTCTATTGTTACTGTTGTACAGACATATGAAACTGTAAATAATGTATATTTAATAAAAAAAAAGCTCTTTTGTATCATTCCGTGTGTAAGCATCAGAGTCTGGCGTGATTTCTTCATATTATACTTTAATAACGGGCCTTATCTTTTGAAGCTGAACCCCAGGCAGATATAAAAGGTAAAAATTAGCGTAGCTCTGTATCCATTAATATATTAATTAACAGGGTTATTCCCAAAATAGTGAAGGGTTTGGAGAAGGCAGAAGAAGGGAACAATCTAGGACAACATAGCTGAACTGGAAGATGAGCTGAATTGGAGAATTTTTCCAAATCAGCAATGTTGTCCTAGAGTGTTCTCTTCCGCTGCCTTCTCCAAACTCTTCACCCTTTTGTGAATAACCCTGTAAATGTATTTTATTATATTCCTGAAGTGTAAGTACCGCTCCATAAGACGCACTTTTTTCCCCAAAAAGGCGGGCAAAAATGTCTGTGCGTCTTATGGAGCGAATCCCTTTTGCCCGTCGCCCGGGACATGCAGTTTCGGGCGCCGGGCGAGTAGGTTTTTTGTACATTTAGCCCTGCTCCAGACAAGCAGAGCTGAATGTACAGTGGGAGCCGCCGCTTGTTTAATACAAGTGATCTAATCAGATCTCTTGTATCAAAACGAGTGGCATCGGCGATCGTGTCCGGGGCCCCCACGCCGTATTTTTTGGGGTCCCCCGCTCCTCTGGGGGACCCGTGACTACGGCATAGGAGCTCACCATAGAGCCCATAGAACAGACGAAGAACGTCCATTCTTCGTCTGCTCTGTGTGATCACAGCACCACCTGTCTCAGCTGTCACTAACTACACAGAACCCTCCCTGCGTCCTGGTCAGGTACGCCTTAAGGAGCACAAAATACACTATGGGGTCTATTCACAAAGCTGCCGAAGGATCTGGCCGTAGCTTCGGCCGATCCTTCGCCTAGCTTCGGCCCCAGGACCCCTTCGGTTCAGGAGAACCGAGGAGGTGCTGTACGGGCTATTCTCAATAGCCCGTACAGCTCCCGATCACAGCCGAGCGGCTCAGTCGAGCCGATCGCATATGCCTCGGCTCGGCTGAGCCGTGCTGAAAGCCGAAGCTGGCCGAGCGGCCGGCCATTGGCTGGCCGAAAGCCGATCCAGATGTTGGATCGGCTGAGTCGAACTCCTTCTGCACTTCGGGTCAGCCGAACATGCTGAGCATGTTCGGCTGATCCAAAGCCACACGAAGCAAGCCGATGTACGGCTGAAATCAGCCGTACCAGCCTGAAGTGAATAGCCGAACAGTGTTCGGCTCACTTCACTTCTGATCGGTCATTCACTCGGCTGCCCTCGGCATCTTTGTGAATAGACCCCTATATGTATTTAACTTGGAAAGCCCATGTTCAGCAGAGCTCAGAGAGAGGGGGAGGGAGAAGCAGCACAAGGAGCCAATCAGTTGCTCTGCAGTGCAAATGATATGCTGATAAGAGGAAAGAGCATGGTGGAAGAGAGATGAGCTCATCAGTCTGCTGCTTCTTCTTTCACAGAGTGGGTGTATGTGAAAGTAACAGAGAAAGATCAAGTTACATGGATGGATAGAAATGCAAATCCTTTGGCAGGTAAAACAGCTCTCACGTATGTATGTCATTTGTGTATTTATCTGTTTACCTTGAAGATGATGTGAACATTTGGAACATCCTGGATCCTGGTAAATCAAACAATGTTCAGGAGTAACCTTGCACCTTCCTTTGCCTGCCTCTGTATTGGGGTGTCAGTTCACGTTTTATTACATTTACTGCATTGGTGAAGGGTGGAAAGGTGAAAGGTGAAAGCTACCTTTGGCAACATGGTACGGTGTGGAAAGTCATTAGTTTGCTGTCTTCAAGATCTTCATCCTCCAACAAGCCCCCTGTAATATCAGATGCCTGGTTTCCCACTATGGTTCCTCCTGGCCTCTAGGCCACTGTTGTATCATGTAGTGACTCAGCGGCTGGTTGGTGTACGTACAACACGCAGGCATCCAACAAGATCATAAATGTTAGATGCTGAAGACTCTTCTGGAGGAGAAGATTCACTTGGTGGATCAAAGCCGATAATACACAAAATGACAATAGCAGACTTGTCAGGTGCCCACACAGACACACATTTTATGATTTCATTATTTATTTATTACAGGTATTTATATAGCACTGACAATTTGTGCCGTGTCTACATAACTGCACATTCACATCAGTCCCTGCCCTCTAGGTGCGTACAATCTAAGGTCCCTATTTCACATACGAGGGCCAATTTAGACAGGAGCCAATTAACCTACCAGCATGTCTTTGGAGTGTGGGAGAAAACTCACGCAAGGCTGGGCCAGATTAGGAGCTTCATGGGCCTGGTGCTGTCGGTCAGACGGACAGGAAGCCGCAGAGACAGCTCTCTAATTAGGCAGCCGCTCGCTCCTCGTTTGAGCCCCATGAAGCCCCAGCAAACAGCCACCTAATATGCCTGATTATAGAGCCGCCGGTTCCTCTGCCTGATTGTGTTCAGTCCGTCCGGCCCATATTGCCATTGGACATACCGAGGCGATCTGGGACGGCTAGGCTTATTTTCAGTGGTGGGCCTGTATCTGGTGCTCCAGAAGCCCCTATGTTAATCCGGCTTTGATGCAAGCACAGGGAGAGCATGCAAAATCCTTGCAGATAGTGACCCAGCCGGGATTCGAGCCAGCAACCTCCCAGTGCTAGAAGGCAGAAGAGCTAACCACTACTTCACTGTGCTGCCTATTAAGACTCAATTCTTTATTTTCATACACTGCATTAAAGTGTCTCAATAAAAAATATAAATTATGTGAACTAATGATTTTGGCTTTCAATTATGCACATAAAAATGTCACACTAGTAAGCAGCCCATTCTGATTGGTACCAATAATGTATCAAAATGTAAGTGTTGAACCATTCTTGTGTGTGTGCAACACACTTGACAGAATAACCGGAGTATTCTTGGACTAGGCTGTACTCTACACTGTGATTGCTCTGCTTCCTTGTGACTATATAGGCTGTTAACATGACAAGTACCATACGTTTAATAACAAACATAATCTTTAAACCAACAATAGATCAGTATAGTACCATATGTACATAAATATAATGATATAATCCTTCAGGCAACGTATGTGCTTAGTGACAAGCCAAAATGTTGCATGCATCTCCTAAGAATGGGAGGAATACTCAAGCCATCAAGGAAGTTCATCCCCACACCAAGAAGCTGGAAACATTTGTTATATAAGCATTTGAAGTGAGTTGTAGTTGTAAAACATTAGTCTATAAGCTCAAAGTGGTCAAGTGGCATTACCTGTGTGTAATACTGATCGTTGTAGATAAGAACCATCCAAATGCAGAAGTATAAAAAACCTGTATGCATAATAGTATTGGTATATAAGGATCTCAACAGAAAAAAATAAATATCCTTTATTCATTATACCTGTAATGTACTACCAGCTCACACATAGGGACCTCGGTAATCACAGAGATGAGGAAAAAAATATGTGAATAAATCAATGACAATATATTGGAATGTAACGCGGAATAAGAGGAATTCATAGTATCATTAAAGTGTATAAAAGTAAGTAATATCAGCCATCCCATCTCCTGCAGGGGGTGGGATGCAGCACATATACTTATTGAGAGAATGCTAAGTCATATAGTGCTAAATATACTCCCTTGTGGCATAACAAATCCTTGAAAGAGCTGCGTAAGTTGAGGGAGTTTCACAGATAGGAGCAGGCAGGGGGTTTATACATTGGCCCAACTCTATTTGGAGGTCTAAGGAGGTCTAAGACCTAAGGAGAGCTTAGGTCTTTTTCTCAACTACAATTGGAGTTTCCTTTGCCCGGTACTTGGCTTTATCAATATTTACAGTTGAGACGTGCGTTATAGTGACAACTGAGGGGGGTAACAATGTATTTTTCATCTACCCCTTAATTTGATCATACAGTAAAAGCCCAGTTTACAAATGGTTTATTCTCTGTAATATACAGACAGTTAAAATATAAATATCTGCAGAAGTACCCCATGCCCTGTCGGGTTAAATGGGAAATTGATTTGGGTCCCATTAAGGATGAAATCTGGGAGAGGGTATTAAAAGTGACTCCCCTGCAGAGGCGGCTCTTTAATTAGGCAAATTAGGCGGTCGCCTTAGGCCTCGCGCTCCCGAGGGCCTCGCGGCCGCCTAGTTTGCCCTGTTAGAAGCCAAGTAGCATTGTGAGCTCTGAGCCCTGTCGCTGTCAAACTGACCAGTGACAGGGCTGAAAACTCACCTGTTTCCTCGATCGTCGCACACTCCGAGCCCTGGTTTAACCAGTGCTCTGTGGGGTCTCACCAGGCTGGTGAGACCCCACAGGGGCCTGCTACCCTGGTGAGACCACTGGTGAAATTCTGGTGACCACTGGTGTGGGGTCTCACCAGGGCTCTGAGGGGTCTAACCAGGCTGGTGAGACCGCACATAGCGATGCTGAGATCCCACAGAGGCCTGGTGAGACCCAAGGAGCCTGCTGGTGAGACCCCACATAGCCATGGTGAGACCCCTTGGACCCCTGGTGAGACCCTACAGAGCCTTGGTTTATCTAGGGCTCTGAGGGGTCTCACCAGGGCTCTGTGGGTCTACCAAGGCTGGTTAGAACCCACAGCACCCTGGTGAGACCCCACAGAGCCCTGCTACCTTGGCGAGTCCCCCTCAGAGCCCTGGTGAGACCCCTGGTTAAATTCTGCAGAGCCCAGGGCTCTGTGGGGTCTCACC
>NW_017306427.1:1610925-1615267 GCF_000935625.1 Nanorana parkeri
AAACCAAATAAGCACACATATCCTGTTACTTCAGATGCACGTAAAAATGTGAAAAACAACAGTAGAAAAATTGAAAAATACAGGTGTCATGTGTAACTTGTGAACTGGATACGTCACCATGAGCATCCCTCGGAACGTGCAGCAGGGAAGGGCAGCTCACCGGATGAGGTGGGCGGCACAAAGAAAGGCATCTCGTGGTAGTTCAGTGCAGTTGAGAATGTCCCCTCGGCAGAGAGCCGGTCTCACGGCTCATGACCCGTCGGAGCAGGTACAGAGGACGAACGCAGAGAGTAGCGGCGTCTGCTCCTGGATGGGCGAGCTACTCGTCGACTGCGAGGGAGTGTGGGCGCGGCGCCGGTAGGAAAGTCCAGCCAGTCCGGGCGGTCAAGCGGTTCCATATCCAGCCACGCAAACAGATCCTGGAGCTGGGATGGGGAATGAAGGGCAAAGGTACGCTCCCGGTGTTGTATGAGAACATGAAAATATCGAGAACATCGATATGTAGCGCCTGCCGTGCGGAGCCCATCCAGAAGTGGCTTCAGCATTCTGCGCATCCTCAACGTGTGGCGGGAAAGGTCCGGCATCACCTTAATAGTAGCACCGTCAAAGTCCAGGGGACCCTTAATCCAGGCCTTCCTCATAACCTCCTCCTTGACGGCAAAGAAGTGTACTCTGCAGAGTACGTCCCTGGGTATATCTGAAGTCGGTGGCTTAAACGATTGGACTCTGTGCACACGGTCCAGCTCCATATGCTCGCCGGGGGGTTTGTCAAGGTAGAGATTCAATATGGCCGAGACAGTAGTGAGCAATTCAGGGCCTGTGGTCACCTCGGGGATGCCCTTGAGCCTGACATTGTTGCACCGATTACGGTTTTCTGCATCATCTTGCAGCAAAAACATGGACGTCATGCGCTGTTGGGAGGCAAGGTGGGCATTTTCTAGGGCGGCTACCCGTGTCCCCAGGTCAGAGGTGGAGGCCTCAACGGAGGTGACTCTGCCATCCAAGGAAACAACCTGTTGTTTAATTTCGTGTACCTCAGACTTCAGTGCTTGCACTATCTTGGTCGCCATGTCCTCCAAATCAGATTTCGTGGTGAGCTGGGGAAGAATGGACCGCCACGAGTTGACCTACAGAGCACTGGCGAGACCCTACAGAGCCCTGGTTTAACTAGGGCTCTGTGGGGTCTCACCAGGGCTCTGTGTGGGTCTCACTAGTCCTCACAGAGCCCTGGTTAAATCAGGGCTTTGTAGGTCCTCACCAGGGCTCTGTGTGGGTCTCACTAGTCCTCACAGAGCCCTGGTTAAATCAGGGCTTTGTAGGTCCTCACCAGGGCTCTGTGTGGGTCTCACTAGTCCTCACAGAGCCCTGGGGAGACACCACAGGCCTGAGTGGGGCCTCATGTTTAGGTTTCGCCTAAGGCCTCGCAAACTCTAGAGCCGCTTCTGCTCCCCTGGTTTCGCCATACCCGTCCCATAGACTCATGCAGCTCTTTATATTAAATAGAGTGTACCATACACGGAATTCCTTTATAAAATTGGAGTTAGATCGGACTCTTTGTAGCCATTGTTCTCATGGGCATGGATTACTTAGTCACCTATCGTGGAGATGTCCAAAAAGACGATATTGGTTATGAAGTGGTATGGCTATTGAATGTAATATTTGTGGTACAGTTGAAAGTAGACCCTTTGTAAAACTTATTGGGCTTTATTGGAATACTGGATGTAGATAAATATATATTAGCTGCTTTGTCTAAAGCATTATTTTTGGCAACTAGACTAAAAGTGGTGACGTGGATTTCTCCAAACCTTCCAACTAAGGGGGAATAGATTGTGGAGGCGAATAAATATATATTATTTGAAAAGGTTAAATATAGATCATATCATAGTCTATGTAAAATGTAGCTTCCCAAATAAAACAAAAATATAAAACAGTAACTAACCTGACCATAGGTGGTCTCGTGGAGAGGTGTAGGGAGTAAGAGCCCACCTTCTTCTTCACTGGTTGGCATGGTGGCAGCTGTCAATGGTGAGAGGCCGCCCTTATAAGGAGGCTCCATGCCCCCCAATTTGAAGTGACCAGTTACCTTTTGAACTTTGTTCCTTAATCATTAAGATTCTAGTTGCATCTTGATCATAGACTTCTAAGACAGGAGAGCTGAGAAGGTTCTTCTGTGGAGTTCTCCGTTTAGCCAATTACTCATCACACCGATTCAGTGAGGGACAGCTACAGGTACTTTCCTTTCAGCCAGTCAGCATCTTCAGGGACCTCCGAGGAACAGAAAGTCCAAAAACGTCACCAGCACTCCAATATAAACGTGAAAAAGGTCAATTTACTGACACATATTTGTCATAAATGCTTTTATACTGGAGTGCTGGTGACGTTTTTGGACTTCGTGTTATTGCACGGTGCCATTCGTGGTCATTGCAAGCACCCACCTGGACCAGACAGTTTTTATCTTTATCCGGTAAGGAGTGCAGCAGGATACATCGATACGTTATTGGGCTCAGAGGAACAGACACTCCTGTAGCTTCCATTGTCCTAGGAGAGCTCCAGATGGCTTAAATAAACATCCTCCAAGAGTCTGAGCCCAGGAGAGAAAGACCCACATGGCAGGAAGTGTGCCAAATCTTTAAAGTGACATTAAACCCTCAGATTTTTTAACATAAAACAATACTGTAATGTGAGCCTTACTGTAATCCATGGTAGTTTCCCTTCTCTTTGCTGCTCTTCCTTTTAAATCTGTTCTCATGCTGGGCAGACTGCCTTGTCTCAGGAATGGATACATGGTGTCTGTGTATAGGTTTGTATAGGCTCTAACCTGAGCCAGCACTACAGGAAGAGGCCCTGAGCTGAAAAGGGAAGTTCTCCCCAAGCATGAGAAGACATGAGGATTTAAAAGGAAGAGCAGCAAAGAGAAGGGAAACTACCATGGATTACAGTAAGGCACACATTACAGTATTGGTTTATGTTAAAAAATCTGAGGGTTTAATGTCACTTTAACACTTCCCAGCTCACACCACCAAGTCCAAACTCAAGGCTCTGCTGTTAAATTTTCATAACAAAAACTGTTACTTATTAAGCACAGCCTGCTGGGACATACGCAAGCAGCCATCTCCAAGATAAACTACCTTCTGCTCTTAGCGACACTTACCAAAGAGAAACAACTAGGCTGACTACAGCACACTGCTACCCAAAGATCACACAAAATATAAACATATAGAAATAACTCCTACGACTTGAAGCTGCCTTCAACTCAATTATCAAACTGGGTTTTCAAAAGGAACATATTTTTGGTGGAACATTCCAGAATAGGGATTGTCACTCTGAAGGACAGAGAGTCGGTAGCTGTGCAGATGGTCGGCTTTCTGATCTATTGCCGATGATCATCTGAACTTTTTTGTAGTGGACATGGATAGCTGCTTACCTGTTTGAGAGCTGAAGACTAGGATTTGATTTATAGGTATTAATGATACCACAGGAAATTATGGATAGGTTATGCTAGTGATGCACAGTTTGAGTGAATGGGCAAGTGAATGTTAAGAAAAGGAAGTGAGACAAAATAGAATCACTGATAGTTTTGACATACAGTAGGTCAAAAACTAGTCAGGTGGTGGTGGCCAATGCTGCCAACCAGCTTGTGTGTAAGATTGCTGCCACCTATCTTGACCTATGCCTGGACACCAAGTACTCTTCGGCCTGCTGCCTAATTCAACCTCAACCTGTACACTGACCTCCACTATATCACATTATATCACATCCTGTCTCCTCAGCATAGCCAACCTTCTCCTACAACCCCTTGGTGGTGCAATTATGAGGGCTTTAAACCTGCTTTCAGCTTGCAGCAAAGTAGCCCATGGGGTCACTAGGGTCACTGGTCCATCACTTATTGCAGGGTGCTCAGATGAAGACTTATCACTTAGACTCAAGTGAGCCTGTATCATCTGTCAAGAGTGTCTTCTGGCCCACCCCTTTTATTCATTGGGTTTTATTGCTCTCCATCATGGAGGCTCAGCATTGAATGTGCCTTACCTAAGGTGGTTTGCATACAATTGCAGTTTGCATAGGAACACCGAGTCCTCCATATTGATAGTCTCCTATCAAGGCATTTTGATATTTGCTTAATCCTCCCAAGAGCCAGCCCACTGCTTGCATCAGGGTTGAGTGCCCTTAACAGAGTACCTAGGCAGGGTGCTGTTATGTTTTCAGGAAGCTATGTACAGCACCTTGTTGAGCCCTTCCATCTGCCATGATATGCCTGTATTAAATAGAAAAGCACAGAGACTCAGGGATGACATCACCAGGTGTGTGCTGATAGGAAAAATGTTGATGGGGGGGGGGGGGG
>NW_017306427.1:1615389-1625541 GCF_000935625.1 Nanorana parkeri
AAAATTTGGGGGGGGGGGGGGGGGGTACCAGGGAAGGCAAAATATAAGCAGGTAAAACATAAGCTTTAACAGGTCATACTATTATATTTACTGAACCCTCTTAACCTCAGATAATATGAATAAAACCAAACACGGTCTAATTTCGAGCCCAATAAAATCTATGCTGAATCTACTTTGTCAGCTTTCCCTTGGGTCAAGCTTTTTGACCTTTCACCAATTCACAGTTTAACAAAACTCATGTATTTAATCACAGCTAAAAAGTGGCGTGACATTGAATTCATTCAGAAGCTGCCTCACCATTCAGCTGGGCCTATTTATAATTCATGGAGACGGCGAGGCTTCTCGTATTCAAATTGCCTGGCTCCAATTTACATCTGTCATTCCTCTCATGATGAGAATAACATGACATATGGTGGAATCTATCAGCAATTACATTCCGAATTTCTTTTCTCCCCGAATTACCTTCAGCGATATTACAATAATCTGCACCACGCGGTAAAACATTACGAAGGTTACAAGGAGTGAAATAAGATAACAGGGAGAGGAAATTGCATACAACATCTATACCAACATATGTCTGAGATTCAGTTATATATTTACTTAAGATATGTAACAAGATACATTTATGAAATGTTTCTTATATTGCCTAGGCGGTTGCTTCTATTAAATCTGTACCGTTTTGAAGGAAATGTGTAGACAAGGGCTGATACGGCAATGTTCATTACCTGCCTTAAAGGGAACCTAAAGTCTCATTTATATGTCACTTTAAAGTAAACCTATGCCGAAGGGTTACTCTCCCTGCTGCCCCAAGGCCAGGTTCCTCAATGAGCCCCCCTACCCGCCAACCCCCCCCCATGGAGAATGGGAGGCCTGCAGGCGTGATCTCGGCGACATTGCCGAGATCACTTGTACAAAACAAGCGGTGGCTTCCCCGCTGTACATTTAGCTCTGCTTGCCCAAAGCCGGGCTACATGTAGAAAACAACTACCCACCCGGCGCCCGGAACTGCATGTCCCGGGCATCGCCTTTATCAGTTTTTTTTTGCATGGGGTCAATCCATAAAATCCATGCAGGACCCCTTTCTAGTATAGGGGTTTGGTATTGATTTTGGCGAGGTGGGGCCATACATATTTTTTTTTCCATTGTTACACTGGGGTGGCTCAAGATTTTGCTTACTTTTAAAAGGTGCTGTGACTGAAAAAGGTTGGGAAATACTGATTAAAAAAAACAATGGTCCAGTGGCAGAAAACATTAACTATGCAGCCCAGTCAAAGGTGGGTGAGTATAATGAGTGCAAACTCTACTGGGTAAAAATACATGAACTTACCATTAGGTAAAAAAATGCTGCGACATCAGCGCCGAAGGTCATGACAAGATGTGAAGATTTGGATCAAGGTGGGTGATGGATGGAATAGTAATGGGATGTTGGGAAATATGAAAGTTATACTCACATCTGGGTGAATTTGTTGTGTCTTTGGACCGAGGATTACATACTATTCCATGTCAGGTTGTTGGCGCTTCTCCACACCTCCTCCTTCCTTCCCTGGTTACCTTCAGTCAAAGGTTTGTGGACACCTGACCATCATGCTTAAATGAGCTTGTTCAACATCTCATTTCAAAACCATGGGAATTAATATGGAGTTGCCCCCCCCAGCCCCCCCCCCCCCCCCTCAAGGTTCACTTGGTTGAATAAGGCTAATCATACATAAACCTGTGTTTCTGTAATAAATAAACTCTAGCTAAGCATGGAGACAAAATAAGTATGCAGGCCAGAAGTTTTGACTTTAGAAGTTATGTACTTTTTTTTTTGTCTGTGTGGTTGTCTGTGGTTTCCCATTCCAAAACCATGAGCATTAACATGGAGTTGCCCTCCACCCCCTTCCCCTTACAGCTACGTTGTCTTTTGCAGGGACCATTTAGAGGAAATAAATCCCATTTATGGTCACTTTAAGCTTATTTGTTCCATCAAGCTCAGTTCTGGGCTGATGTAAAACAATTTGGACACAAGTAATAGTTTATATTGGAGTGAAAATGAAGATGAAGAAATACATACACATCTCTCTTTCTATACACACACACACACACACATACACACACACACACTTTGAAGCTCTAGTAAATAATTAGTGGAATTCTCTGCTCTGCTAATGACGGTGCGACTCTTACCGGGGATGAAAACATCTAATAACCGTGATAACTAGATTCTATGACATAATTTTATGGGAGAAGCTCCAGAGAATTCTCCAGGCCATAGTATTCAGCTTTAATTCCCTCTCCCGTAATGATAAGTCGAGGAAGTGGTTGCAGATCCAATTAGCGAGAAGCACTCCAGAACGAATATCCCCACCAGAACGCTTGCGATCGTCCCGCGTGACCTCTCTTATTTCCTTGTTCGTAATTAGAGGCACTCAGGGGGGCCCTGGAGGCTGATTCCAACACTCAAAAGTCAACTCAATTTTATCCAAGAGGTCTTTGAAGAAGACTTCCCATTACAGTCAAGGAGCTTCTTATCTCTCTATGCAAAGCAGCACTCACAAAAAAAAATAAAAACATTCCTGTAACCTTTTTGGTAATGTCAAGACAGTTCTATACAGGGCTGAATTATGTGTAGGTATGATAGGGGGGATAGTGCTGAAGGGTATGTACAGTATGTATTTACTATGTCCAGCAAAGGTGGCGTTGACTCTTCTTTTTAAACAATTTTGCTGCAATTGCTCAAGTTGTATTCATATTCGGTCCCAAGCTGATGTTATGCAGCAAGTGATCAAATGCAAATCCCTGAAAAAGTGAGACTTGAAAAAAATCCCTCAAATGCAATGGCTGATTTTCATTAAAGAGACTCTGTCACTAGACCATTCATTTCAACAAAAATCTTCCTATAAAATTATATGTGCATTTCACGTATTGTATGCATGTTATGTACCTGTAAATGTAGAGATGCACCGATACCGATACCAGTATTGCTATCGGAGCAGAAAACTGGGTATTTTTACATATACTCGTGCTCGTGAAACTGCCCCGATACCAAAAACCGACACAGGCACTTGAAATTTTCAAACTGAAACGGCTGCCATAGGTCCTGTGCTTGCTGGGGACCTCGCGGCAGCCTTCTTCGGAACCATGCAGCATCTGTTTAAAGCGCTTCCACTGGCCCACACATTTCCCACTGCGCCCCTCCTTAGACCCTCTGCACCCCTTCTGAGACCCTCCACACCCCTACTGAAACCCTCTGCACCCCTCCTGAGACCCTTCACCCGAGACATCACCCCGGAGCAGAGCTGCAGCACAGAGTATGGAGCAAATTAATATACTATTAGTCTGCATTGCTATATAATGTATTGCTGGGATTTGCAGTGTTGGAGTCAGTGGCAGAAATACCCGGGTTGCAGAAGTAGCAGCTGAGACTGGGCTCTGGTGCTCCACCACTGTCTTAAAATCATTAGTCTGTATTGCTTTGGAAAAACTGTCACATGACACTAAAACAAAAAGTATGGGTAATTGGTATCAGTGAGTACTTGAGGAAAAGTATCAGTACGCATACAAAAAATACAAAACAATTATGTGAGGTATCAGGCGGGCCTGGAAAGAGAGAGGGGGAGCAAGTGTGCAGTCCCCTCACTCCTTAACCATGCCAGGCCACATGCACTCAATATGGGGAGACTACTTGACACATGCCCTCATCTTGCCTCATCCCTGGTCCACTGGATTTGGGGATCTGGGGGGGGGGGACTTTTGCAAGCTCCCTGTAACATAAGGGGGTCCCAAGATATGTTTGTCTGTTTCTCCAGCCTGCAGTAGACAAGATCTGCTTGGTCTCCAACAGCTCTGCTCTCTGCACAGGCTATATGCAGCACAGTGATGATGTCACAGCTTTTACAAGGTAATATCTTGTGGATTTATATCTCTTGTGGCTACTGAGTAATATATTTAAACACAAGTTTTTGTACCAGGGGTTAAGCTTTAACCTCCATCAAATCCTTCTGTTGTTCAATTTATATTCACAATACACAGTAGACAAGAAACTCCACATATTATAGTGGCGCCCATACCAGAATTGAAATGCAGAAATAAATAAGAAAGGCAATTACCGGAGGTACCTGGGAAAATAGTAGTAAATATGTAGTTTTAAACTGAACAAACACATTTAAATATGTGCCGACATTTATCCACAACAATATGGGTTGTATTAGAAGCGGATTTCGCCCGACGGCGTAATTTAATGCGCAGTTCTGTTACATTTAAATCATGGCTTTCTGGGGAAGGAAACCGAAATTAAGCTACACATTTCAAGCTGTTAAATGCTTTCTGGCATTGCTGTAAATCCGGCTTTAGCACGCCGCGCAACATTGACAAGCCGCGGTAACTCACAAAGAGCGAAATATTCAAAATACAATGAAGGGGAAAAAAAATAATAGATTGTAAAGCGCAGCAAAGTCTTCCCGTACATCACTTATATTTACAGGGAGCGTAAACACTTTTTATTGGACGGCGTAAAAAAAAAAGCCAGTCATCTGCTCCATTAACCCTTGATCAGCTGATGCTTTCCGTGGTGCGGAAAAGGGGGCTGCGGCTCAGATGTGCAGGGATTCTGTAGTTGCTGAAAGCCTAACTTCAGGCAAGGTTAAACCATGAAAGCGAACTCTTCCTGCGTTATACTGGTGGGAAGGTGTTATTAAAAGAAAACACAAACATATACTTACTGGCTTTTAAAGAAAGGATATTAGGCCTCATTCACACTGCCGTGCGTATACGCGGGTACGTGCGTATTATACCATATGCAAATAAATGGCTCCCTACACATGGAGCTGTGTATTTGCGTAGCGTAAAAATGCGCAAAAACAGAATGGAACAAAGATGTGTCCGGGCAGCGTATTGCTGCGTATTTTACACGCATACGCATGTTTGTGCATATATACGCGCGTACGTGCGTACATTTCATTAAAATTTCTATTCGGAATGATGCATTCTGGGAATGCAAATAGGGCACGCATATACGCACATACGCTCAAATATACACAATATACAATTTTGCTCTTGCGTTGTGTGTGAATGAGGCCTAAATGTCTCCAGATGTAAATCCAACTTCAGTCATGGCATCTACACTCAAAGTCGTCCACAGCATCCAGCAAGGTATGACCCTGACCATGACCCATTGTCCACATATCTGCACACACCCCACTGAATGACAGATTCTTGGCCGAGGAGAATCCCAAGTGATGTCATCAACCAGGATTCTTGGTGGTATTGCCACAGCCATGAATCAGTCATTGGTGTGCAGCATGAAAAGCCCTCTTGAATACTGCCACCGTTGATCTCAAAGGTGTTTTGATTTGGGTTCGGTGTTGTAAGAGTCCAGGGCTTACTACGCATGCGCCAATGGCGCGTTGCCGCAAAAGGAAATCCGCGCCAACTGCGCATGCGCCAAAGACGTGTCAGTGCGCCAACCCGCGCGGGCGCAGAAGACCTGATGGAAAAAGGCAGGAAAATGGCCAGGAGGTGCACAGGAAGTGACCTCAACCTGGGGGAAAAAGGCAGGGAAATGCCCAGGAGGCGCACAGGAAGTGACCTCAAACTTCAATCATCACTTCCCTATATAAGCCCAGCCCAGACACTGCTAAATTGCTGGATTATCTTCAGTCCCCCCTTGTTCCTGTGCTAGTGTGTGATATGTCTGAACTTGTTGTGACCTGGAAACCTATTTGACTACTCTTGATTGCTGCCTGCCATTGACCTCGGATTTGTACCTTGACCATTCTACTTCTCTGCCCGTTTTGTACTCAGCTGCCAGATTGGAACCAGCCCCCAGCTTGGATCTCGACCATTCTTCTGATTAACCCTTGTGTACTTCGTTGCCAGAGTGGACTTGACCTCGGCTCGGATCTCGGACTAAGGCTTGCACGGTGCTCCGCACCCCTGGCACCCGTGCCATTTTCCATCAGGTCTTCTGCCGCTGCGCGGGTTGGTGCACTGACGCGTCTTTGGCACATGCGCAGTTGGCGCGGATTTCCTCTTGCAGCAAACGCGCCATTGACGCATGCGTAGTAAGCCCTGGACTCTTACAGGTGTTTTTGCTGATTTCCAGCCTATTCAGCCAGCCAGTTGAACATGGAAGTGTTCACGCAGCACTGAACAAGAACTAAGCCTACGACTGCGCTCTACCATTGAATACAGTATACATTCCTGTGTTTACAATTTAAACGAGAACTAAAGCCAAGCTTTTTTGGCTTAAGTCCTCTTTTGGGTCAAAGGAGTAGATTTACTAAATGTACTTCTGTGACCCAAAGTCAGCATTTAGCATGCTACTGCCCACTATTTGCTGACAGTGCTGTGCAGCACTTCAGATGGAAAAAAGCCCAACAATAATGTCAGAATCCACCCTGTTGCCTGATTGACAGCTGGCTCTGGCTCTCTAGAACCAGCTGTGTCTGCCCCCTCCCCTGTCTGTCCCTCCCATGAGCGCTTGGAGGGGAAGGGAGAATGCCTGCAGGGAGCGGTGATTGACAGATACCGCTCTCTGCAGGGAGAAGACCGTGAGTTGAGCAATCATTGGTTCATGATCGCTCAGCTCTCCATCTATAGAGCCGGCATGTACCACCTGCAGTGTCCCATGCTGGCCCTAAGTATTGGGAAGAGTACATTTTACAACAAGTGCTCTCTTGAACTGCTAACTCTGATTAATAAACTCTCATTTATTAAACTCATCTTCCCGTCTCTCATTACATGAAGCAGCAAGGCCCTCTTACAGCTGAAAATAAAGAAGAATGACTCGAGGAGACTAAATTAATTGTCTTTTTTTTCCTACCCGCCTTCTATTTTTTACTCTTTTAGTCAGATTTCTGACACGGAAAGAATTAGCCCGCTAATGATAATGTTCTTACTAATATCTTACGGCGCCCTCCCTCCCCGCCTCATAGATCTGCCCAGATAGTCGGTGTGATCAGTCGCAGTAATTTCCAACAAATGAATGCATTCATGAGCTGCATTATTCATCACTAAGTATCTGTAATCCTGATACTCTTTTACCTTTGGGTACACCAGAGCTCTGCTCAAAGACTCTTACCTGCGCTTGATGCTTCCGGTAGATCATAAGCGGTGGTGTGATTGTGCATGTAATGAACATTTAACATACTCTCCGTGTCAGGAGCTTGGGGTGTTCTGTTCCCTTCCAGCTCCTCGGTTAAGAAAGATTCATTATAGTAAAACTTCTGCATCTCCTCATCTTGTACGGTAGCAGGTATGGTTGACACAGTTTCTTAATGAGAATGTAAAGGTAAAGTTGGAAAGAGTTAGGCCTCTTTCACATGGGCGATCTGATTGAGTCCGTCTGTCAGTTTTTCAAGGGGACCCGATCGAAAGCCCAAGGCTATGGGCAGCCATGTGTAAACGTATGGACATCTGTTTACACCCAGTTACCCCAGACTCTGGCCAGGTCTGGAAAAACAAACGGATCAGAGATCCTATTGTGCCACACTTGATCGTGCCGGATCAGGGGTAATCTGATGACACATGTACCATTCCCTCTGCTTCTCCATAGACCATCATGGGGTGCAGCACTTTCAGTTTATTCGTGATGGAGGAAAATACTGGACAAACATGGATGTCACAGCAATGACAGCGTACTGCTCTGATCGTGATCCTCTACTGATCAGCCTGTGTAAAAGGTGCCTTAGATCTGTGGGCAGATCTTATGTATTTTATGTTTTTACCTTTCCTGTGCAGCCATACCAAAAGCCCTGAGAGTGCAGCTGGGGCTGCCAGCATCACAAGGTGGTTTCACCCAGCGGGGCGTTTGGTGTGTGTAGACATCACAAAAGCCCTGAGACTGCTGCTGGGAGCTGCCATCTTGGATGTTATGTAGACTCAGAGCTGTCACTCAATAACATATCACCTTCTCTTTTCACTAGGCTGTAGGAAAGTGATGGGAGAGGCACAGGAGCTGGGCCAGCACCAAGAGTAATTCGACATTCCCAGAAGAAGAGAGTGTCATGATGTATAAAGAGGTCGGTGGCTGTGCTAGGGAACTGTCTCTTCCTGGAGTCGTCAAATGTTCTAGCAAGTTCAGAGGCACATTGTAAGAGAATAAAAAAATAACTTATGGAGATGAAAGACACTGCATTGCACTGCACTGTATGGCATGTAAAATATGTAGGCATGGTAAAATGTTAGGCATGTAAAATACCTGATTTTTCTGTGTTTTTTCTTCCTGCAATTTTTTAAAGTTTGTGACAGGGTCTCTTTAAGGGTGCAATGGGATTCTAATGGCTACTGAGGGTGACGGAGGCTCCTTTCAACTATACTGGACCTTTTGCTGTGCCCAAAAATGGCTCTTAGTTATCTTTCATAAATTTTTTTTTTTTTCTCACTGAAAAATAAAATAAAGTTAAATATACAAAAAAAGGAGAAAAAAAACACAAATACAAAGAATGTAACAAAAATCAAAGTCTCTGTAAAGCTATATAGCAGCCAGCATGCACAGGATTATGCTGCTCTTGAACTTGTAACACAGTGTCTTCCTTTGTCTGTAACATTATCTATAATTTAGTATTTTTCACGTTGATGTTGATCAATAAAACAGCAGTACACATTCACCCAAAAATCCACAGGAAAGCCATAGCAGTACACTCATTAGATTATCTGACCCCATAACCTAACAGCAGTCTGTTCTTGCATGATGACATTACACCGGAGATTTATAACGTTTCATTACCAGTGCACCCACAACGGGTTAAGGGTGTGCGCCCAACAGCAACTCCCATCACTCTTAATCTGGTGATCCCAGTGGCGTAACCAGAGTTATGGGCGCCCGGGGCAGAACATTTTTTTCGCCCCCCCCATATTATATAAACATACACTAGAACTAATCCGCAGCACCAGCACCAGATAAGGATGCCCAACCTCTTCCTTCTACTGGAGACCGCTACTCTGCCATATCATACCCTCTTCAGTTGGTTGGATCTGTTTTACTCCCCTTCAGAATAAACAGATCCTCGTGGGTTGGTCCTGAGTTTTGACACTGAGCACCATGTACTTGCTGATCTGCCACTATTGGAAACCAGGCAGACATATTTAAAAAAAGATATGACTTAGCTACTCAATAGTGACATTACAAATGTCCCAGGCCCACTTACTTGGCAATAAACACATGCAAGGCATGTTCCTTTTAGAATAAAGTTCTTCTTAGGATGGTCAGACTGATGGGTGGCAGTCATTTTGCTTTTGGTTTAAAAGATATTTATCAGCACACATGCATAAAGATAATGAAAAGGAGGGTGAAGGATCACCAGGAGCATAGGATACCTGCAGAGTCACTTAAAAACAGTCCTTGGTCTTCTGCATGTCTTCTAAACTTTCAGGGTCCGTCTCTCACTCAAAAGTGGCTTCTTGACAACTGAAATTCAAGTGTTACAGGGTTATTCACAAAAGGGTGAAGGGTTTGGGATAGTGAACAATCTCGGCCAACATCGCTGATTTGGAAAAATTCTCCCATTCAGCTCACTTTCCAGTTCAGCGATGTTGTCCTAGATTGTTCACTTCTCCTTCCTTCTCCTAACTCTTCACCCTTTAGTGAGTAACCCTGTTAGCGTTAAGATTCAATGCAGGATAGCAATGGAAAGGTTCCTGAGGTGCTTTGCAACTCACCCAGTCACTCACCAACTCCTCGTGGTTGGACAATCACAGTTCTCCTTCCTCTGGGCGCCCAATAACATCAGGGAAGCCTTCCAGGGAGGGGAGATCTCTGCAACTTTCTACACCCTCATTAAATTCACTCCCAGCATTCACAGCAGCCCCCGAGTCAACTGATTGGCCAGCTATTAAACATCCTTAACATAGAATGCTGTCTGTAGCACACCCTTCTGGAGCAAGCTGAACACAGCATGTGACTGTGATAATAACCCCATGCTTAGAGAACGCTAGTCAGCACACAGCTAAGCTGACTATATCTCTCTGGCAGATCACACAAAATGCAAAAAGATTTAAAGGAGAACTATGAGGTGTCACTCAGCCTCATAATCTGAGCCGACCTGTGACAATGAAACTGTCACAGGTCGGCTCAATAGATCGGGAAGTGAGCGAACACATACCGTTGCTCGCTAACTTCTCGATCTATCCCTGCAGAGAGCCGCGACTGTCACTCACGGCTCCGTGCAGGGA
>NW_017306427.1:1625924-1628579 GCF_000935625.1 Nanorana parkeri
GCCGGCGCCCCCCCCCCCCTCCCCTGTACGATCCTCCATCGCTGACTGGCGGAACGGACGGGGGAGAGGGCGGGGACAGCTGCCTCTGCCTCTGGATATGCAGAGCCAGCTGTCAATCCCGCAGCTGGGTGAATCTCGATAGCAAGGTCGGGATCCGTTTCGGCTGCGGTGTCTCAGTATACCGCAAGCTGTAGCTCGCAGTATACTGAGTTTTGGGTTCTCCCGTGTTTGTGTTCACGCTAGTTTGGGTTCTCCCGTGACCCTTAGGAGAACTATGGGGAAAAGCCCTGACACCATAGTTCTCCTTTAAGAATATCACTAGATCCCTACATTGGTATGCACATGCAGTGACTCTGTGAACTGTTACCTCCTTTTGTTCTTTTTAAAAAAAAAAAATATGTTGCTATTTAACCTTTTTAAAAAAAAATCAGCTCTAATTAACTCCTTCTTCACCTTAGCTCATAGGTATACAGGTGAAACTCGAAAAATTAGAATATCGTGCAAAAGTTCATTTATTTCACTAATGCCACTTAGCCGTCTACCAGGAGATTTTGGAGCACTTCATGCTTTCTTCCGCAGACGAGCTCTATGGGGATGCTGACTTCATTTTCCAGCAGGACTTGGCACCTGCCCACACTGCCAAAAATGTTCTGAGGTTGTGGATTTGGGGTTCTCGGGGTTTTCATGAGCTGTAAGCCTTAATCATCACAATTATGACAAATCACGGCTTGAACTATCTTGCTTTGCATGTAATGAGTCTCTCTCATATATTAGTTTCACCTTTTAAGTTGCATTGGTGAAATAAATGAACTTTTGCACGATATTCTAATTTTTCGAGTTTCACCTGTATATATTTTTTTCAAGCTAATATCACCAACAGGAAGCGTTGTCTGTTCTAAAAGCATCATCTATGTATTAGTTTGTTATCTTTAGTAATGACATAGTCCTTGCAGAATAAACAGGCCCATGGCAGAGATGTATAAATAGCTCCGGTCCTTAGGGGGTGTACGGATGCGCTGAAGGGTTTATAACCCAACTGGTTTTGAAATCAGAATTAATTAAACACATTGATCTCCGCTGTGGCCCTTCGCTCCTGGTCTGATCGTGCTCGTTGTTAATAGTGATAAAATTACTGCTTCACAAATGTGTTTTCTGTGAGACACAGCCGGAGCATGGAGACAAGCTCATTTACTATGTCTCTCTGCAGACACCTTGTAATAGCGCTGGGAAGTGGGAACATCTTGATTGTGTGTTTGTGCTGCCAGAAACCGACGTTAGCTGCTGTAACTCAGCCGAACAGGAATGCCATTTATTTGGGAGATTTTGGAGATTGGGGGCTGAAAGTGAAGAGTTGTCCCAGACTGTCCAGCAAAGAAGGACGTCATCAGACTCACCCCTGGCATTTTTTTTTCTAACCATATCTCCATTGAAAACATTAATAAACCTTTTTTTATTATCTAATACATTGTTTCTCAACCTTTTTTTTGTCACGGCACCCTTTAAAAGTATGCAAAATCTCGAGGCACCCCAGTATAAAATGTCATAGATTTCAAGGGGGGGGGGGGGGGGGAGAGTGCAAGAACACACACAAAAAATTGGGTTTCCCCTTCACATTGAAGTGCCCCCGTCAAATCAAGATTCCCCCCTTCACATAAGAGTCATCTTTGCATCAGTAGCCCCCTTTCACACCAGAAGCCCACTTTCATTTCAGAGTCCACCCCCCCTTTCACATCAGAGTTCCCCCTTTACATCAGGAGCCTCCTTCACATCAGTCTTCATTCCCTCCTTCATATCACAGTCCCATTACCACAAAATATTAAGGCACCCCTGCGGAGGCAAGAAGGCACACCAGGGTGCTATGGCCCCCTAGTTGAAAAAGCCCAATCAAATATATCTAATTTTCCCAATTCCCAAAAAACATTCCACTGTAATCACCCATTCCCCTAGTCCAACCTTTAAAAAGAATATCTCTTATCCTAGCCCTCAAACTTTACCCCATCGATCCCCTAAAGTTCGATAGTAGTTCGATATAGTAGTATTAAAGGCTGGTCATTTCTTTACCTTAATGCATTCTCTGCATTATGGTAAAAAGCGACCAGTACCTTTTTCTCACCCTCGTCTCCCCCACACTTACCTGTGTCACCGCTGTCACCACCGCTGGTCCCCGAATCCATCCTCCGTTTCCAAACTTCATGGTTGCAGGGGGGAGGATACTGAGGGCAGAGGAGACACAGGCTCCTTCTGCCGTCAATCAACCTATTGGGAGGGGAGAGTAGGGGTGTGGCCTACTGCAGGGCTGTGTGTGTCTATGGATGCACACAGCTACTGCGGGCCTGGACGGGAATGCACATGCAGCGGTGTCTCCACAGCAGCCACTTAGCTGATGTAGGCACCCGTGCAAGTGGTGGGAGGGAGAGAGATGCGGGGACCCACTGGAAAATACGGAATTAAACATTTTGAAAAAAAGATTTATAAAAAGGTGGGAGTCCTAGCTTTAAAATTAATAATCATATAAAATTAATTGGAAGGGACTTTGGGAGCATGCAGGTGTGAGAACGAAAAAATCTCTTTATTAATATTTGATTAAGAAAAAATTAAATTAAAATACTGTGTATATATATATATATATACATACGGCACTGTTACCCTTCTGTT
>NW_017306427.1:1628692-1651535 GCF_000935625.1 Nanorana parkeri
CCCTTCTGTTGTCTTGTACCAGTCTTGCCCCTCCCCCGTTCTGCCCTAACATTGACTAGTCGCTGACGGACACAATTCGCACGTTCAGACCCAGATTTTCGGCTGACAGTCCGGTCTTTAAACACTTTAACAACAGCTGCTCTTGAACATTTAACGAATTCTGCTGTTTTGCTGATACTCGCTCCATGGCTCCGAGCGCCAACAATCATCCCACGTTCAAAGGCTGTTACATCGCGTTGTTTCCCTAATCTTCAGAAACAAATCACTTCTACTGTCGTGGTAAACAACCTGCTTCCCTATTTATAATGGTCTGGCCCTCTAGCAACTTCAGCGCCAAATTATAGCTAATTTGCCTACAAACGTCAGGTGGTCATAATAAACTGGCCACTCAGTGTATATACTCTAACCCTACATACATTAAAACATTATAGCAGGGAATCAATTCCATAGCAAATGTAAAACTACAGTTGTCTGCACTTCAATATCAAAAAAAAAAAACACGCCCTTTGGTGACAGAACGCCATTCCCTGCAGCATTTAATAGACAGCCTGGCCAAAAAAAAGGTCACCACTTGGATTTAGCTAAGCAAAGTGGTCAGAGCCTTCCAGTTGATGCTGGATAGCTCTAGGATAGGATAGGTCTAGGTCCAACAACTAGGGTTGCCACCTTTTCTTCCAGCGAAACCCGAACACTCTAGCCATGCATGGAAATTTTTTTGGGAGAATGAGTAGTGGCTTATTCATATGTACATAGCGTCACCCATTCATATGTGAATATCCCAGTCAAGACTATTTCTAGTGGGGGGGCCAGTAGCCCCTATCTTAATTTTCGTTGCCGCTGTCTGCCTGACATCTTGTGTCCGGGTTCTGGCTACCATGAAACCCAGACACAGCATTCAAAACCTGGACTGTCCAGGTGAATCCTGGACAGGTGGCAACCCTACCAACAACATCATGTCCCCACAAAATGAGGTCAGCTGCCTTCCTGAATATACTGAATGACCATGTTTTTCCATCAATGGATTTTTTTTTCCTGATGGCACATTGGGTATATTCCAAGATAACAATGTCAGGATTCATTGGGCTCAAATGTGTAAGAGTGGTTCAGGGAGCATGAGACATCATTGTCACACATGGATTGACCACCACAGTCCAGACCTGAACCCCATTGAGAATCTTTGGGCTGTGCTGGAGAAGACTTTACACAGAGGTCTGACTCTCCCATCATCACTGCAAGACCTTGGTAAATGCAACTCTGGACAGTAATAAATGTTGTGACATTGCATAAGATATTAAAACAATGCCATGGTGAATGTGTGCCGTAATCAAAGCTAAAGGCGATCCAATGAAATATTAGAGTGTGTGACTTTTTTTTTTTGGCCAGGCAGTGTTGCTGCTTGACTGTCACATATGTACATCAGTAACAAGCAGAGAGCTATGTATCATCTCAGCAAATGGGACCTAA
Source organism: Nanorana parkeri (assembly GCF_000935625.1). Classification (NCBI taxonomy): domain Eukaryota; kingdom Metazoa; phylum Chordata; class Amphibia; order Anura; family Dicroglossidae; genus Nanorana; species Nanorana parkeri. The sequence continues at coordinate 1,630,157 of NW_017306427.1, forward strand.
AGCTGTCAGTCTGAACACATGTATTCTCATAACTGAATTCTTCATGCAGCTCTTAACTTGTAGGAAACAGTGTGGTAAACAGTTTACATAAGAGACTAATGCAAACCAAACCTAGCGATGGGGAAAGCAAATAGTCATGCAGGTTATGCATAGTTATGCAGGCAAACGTAGCATCATAAGGAGCTCATTAGCATAACATTCAAATAGCAGAGTTGCAAAGTCAAGTGTGCACTGTGCACATGTATAGCAAAATGCAAAGCCAAGCAAAGGTTGAAGGTATTGTGGCAGTGTAAGCCAATACCACGGTGTTAGGTGGCCTCAAAGTCACCCAGGGTTCTCAGCCAGAGGGGCTGAGTGGCTCCAGGAAGACAGTATGTGTACCAGGAGAGAACTGCCTTTTCAGTTATTTCCAGGTTGTCTGGATCATAGTTGGGATCCTGGAGCCAGGAGATTTCTTAGAGCTCTGGGTGGGATGAAATCTCCATTCCTGGGTCCATGCTTTGGTAGTGACCAGCACCTGATTGTGCACCTGTGTACATCCTTCATGAAGAGTGTGCTGGGATGTGTTCAGGGCCCCACCTGTGAGTCAGGAGAGCTCCACCCTGGGGAGTGTTGGAGTTGTGTGCGTGCAGGGAGCACACGGACACAGACCACCTCGCGTGCATGCTAGACGCACACGGAACAGCCAGGGGTGGCTGGGAGAGGTCAGGAAGGTCGGTGACCCGAGGACCTGCGGTACAGTCTGCTAAGAGAGCAGAGTGAGGGCTCACGAGGGGTGAGCAGCGTGAGTGTCTTGTAGCTGAGGAAAGCTACAGAGCCATAACAAGGACTGTCTTATGTTGCTGTTTCAAGCTATTTTGTGTTTGCCCTTTCAATAAACTGTGTTTCCTTGACTTACCTGGACTACAGTGGAGTGTCCTTGTTACAGTATGCACTTGTATAGAATTCCTTTGTCAGAATGCAGATCATGCAGTCCTTGTTTCCTCCCACATTCCAAAGAAATGCTGGAAGGTTAACTGGCTCCTGTCCAAAAATTGGCCCTTGTATGTATGCATGTGAGATATGGAGCTTAGATTGTACGATTCTTGAGGGCAGGGACTGATGTGAAGGCAGGGCCGGATTTACTCTCCCTGCCGCCCCAAGGCCAGGTTCTGCGATTGTGTTGCGATATATCTTAGTGGACTTTTTCAGACACACATAGATTTGCAAGAGAGACGGAGGTTTTGTTTGTTTGTTGATAGAAAACTGGGTTCATACAATGGAAGGTGCCACCTAAACAAACCAAACTGGTTTTTCACAATGGTGTAGCTCGTCCTGTATTGATTCGTATCACAATGGGATGGTGCTGCCACCTAGAGGTGGGTATGTGAAATGCATTGTATTGCATTTTAGATAAAGGTGAAAGGGGGCGGCGCTTCCAAAGTGTGTGGCCAGTTTCTCTCAATAAAAAGCCAGTAGCTGAAAGGAAGCACAGCACTTTACAAGACGAGGGCTTCACAGGAGGGGGACAGTACGAGGGAGCTTCACAAGACGAGAGGACTTGCTTCAAGACCAGGACATACAAAGGATACTGCAACGAGAAGTCATTCTTCCTAGGCCAAGTCCTGCTCATCACGGAATTTGTGGAGCCTGCAGCCTGAGCTAAGTACATTTTCAGTACATTTTTTTCTCCTAGAAATCATACATGTACTAGAAGATAGTGTAGTGGGTGCATGTGAATGTTTGTAGCAGCCAGTATGTCTTGATGATGTATTTGTTTGCTTTTCCTGTAACTAAGTTTGTACACGCAGCATTTTCGTCAAGTAAAGTACTTTTAATGCTACTGGGTCAGTTTCCTTGAAGTTTACTGCAAGAACAGACAACAAATAGAAATTAAAGTTTTGCCAAGCAAGCTTTACAGCTGGGGTCATCCTTGAGATAAGCTTGACGTCTCTGGGATTTGTAGTCCAGAGCATTACAGCGATGTGCCCCCCCCTCCCCCTCGCGGTGGCCTTGTGGGCAATCCGGGCCGGTGTGAAGGTGCAACTATGTAAGTGCTGCGTACATTGTCAGCGCTATATAAATACCTTTAATAAATAATAAAATTATATATTTATATACATATACACACACACAAACAACATATTTTGGGTTCACCCTTCTCTTTAGCTAACACATTTCTTTACTTTTCTTCTTTTGGTCATTATTTCACATCGTGAGTCTTTATTATCTATCGGTCCTTGCTGAGCTTTGAGGGCTAAACATTAGCTTTGCTATGTAACGTCACGTAAGATTTATGAAGTGTTCCTGCTCAGAAACTTTGCTTGTCTGCAGTGAATTAAATTTAAAATTGGCTCATTCTGAGAGAAGCGTCCAGTCCATCATGGTAGGAATCATCAGCGACTCCTCTTTGTTCCTCTAAACAAATGGTCCTCTTCTCTCCGGCAACACACACGATCCTTGTCTCCTTCTGTCTAATAATTCCCGGTTTCTGCTGATCTCTCACAAGATGTTTGGCCAATCCATTTAATGTGTGATGGTAAAGGTCCGCAGAATCATTTCCAAAGTCGTGGCCCCTGAGCTACTAATATGAGCTTAATATTTCCAACCAAGCACATTTTATGTATAATCTATATATTTTTTGTTTTGTTTCTTAAAGTAGATCAAAACCCAACCAATAAAATATCATTGAAGTTGTAACATATTAATGTCATTTCAAAAATGTTCAATATTGTAAAATCTGCAGCATTCACTAAAATAATCCTCGGTGATTCTGCCAAAAAGGCTTCTTGTTCAGGCACTTCCTGCTATAGGGTGAGAATGCTTTGTTCCTCTCTCACAATTATTCTCCTGTGTTGTCACCCTTTCACAAGGGCTTCTGATGAAGACTACAAGTTGCCATTTCAGCATACATTACACAGCCATGGTCTACAGTTGTCACCACCAGGAAACCCGCCCTGAGAAATGCCACGCAGCCATCGTTGGAGTGCAATGTAGACAAGAAGTGGCTGCAAGAGATCAGCAGCACTGATATGCAACAAAGGATGAAAGATAAGGTGAAAGCACGTGTTTTGTTACAAAAATGGTAATGGTTTATTGAGACACGCATTTCACAGGCTGGTTAGCAGGCCAATTTCCGGAGAGTGCGACGCACCGAGTAGATGCTCGCCATCTGGAAATGCTTGAATACTAGGTAAAGATTTAATCTTTTCAGATTTAAAATCATCCCGAACTCCCCCGATGGCCGATTCAGTGGTGTAAAGCACGTCACCACTGGAGACGTTTCTCTGGAGTGGCGAATCACGATTCTTTGTCTGGCAATCCGATGAACGTGTCTGGGTTTGTGGTTGCCAGGAGAACGGTATTTGCCTGACTGCATTGTGCGAAGTGTAAAGTTTGGTGGAGGGGGGATTATGGTGTGGGGTTGGGCTTGGCCCCTCAGTTCCAGTGAAGGGCACTCTTAAAGCATCAGCATACTAAGACATTTTGGACAATTTCATGCTCCCAACTTTGTGGCAACAGTTTGGGGATGGCCCCTTCCTGTTCCAACATGACTGCGCACCAATGCACAAAGAAAGGTCCATAAAAGACATGGATGAGTGAGTTTGGGGTGGAGGAACTCCTGCACTAAATGACGCACTGCGATGCGTTCTAACGCATTGCAGCGCATGACGTACACCACAATATGGTGCATGTGTATGTTGTGTGTGTGTGTAGGAGGGAGATTCCACACCCCTGTGTAAGGGGGGCATTCTTCCCACTGATCACCAGTGTAATATGACCATTTCCCACTGACAACCAGAGGCATGTGAAATGGCATCTCACTGACCACCAATATAAGGTGACACTACATCAACCACTAATGGCCCCCTTCACTTACCACTAATGTACCAGGGAACCTTTCCATTGACCATAACAGAATGTGGGCCTTTTTCCACTGATCACCAAGGCGAGGGAGCACTGCAGTTTTCACTGCCTGTCAAATATTATTCATTTAATTCCATTACCACTATTGAGAATAATGTTGTTTTATAGAGTAGGTTGGGTGTAACATGTTTAAAGTACACCACATTCCTTACTATTTAATTGCAACATACTGCGAGCTATAGGTAGAGTAATTATTAGCAGGGTTCCCTGAAATGGTTGAGAAAGGAAATTGGCCGCCGGCGCGTTCTGTGCATGCGCGCCGCCATTTTGGATTAGAGCTTGGTATACTCCAAGATGGCGGCGCCCGCATATTCGAGCGCCACCATCTTGGTGTATACCAAAATCCACTCTGTATATGGCTCTCAGACCCGGATGGCATTCGGGGGCGCCCCAATGCAATTTGTAAATTCGGATCCATTGTAAATTCGGATCCATTTGGGAGCCATATACTTATATTACTAAAGCTGAGGCTCCCGAATGCCATTCAGAAATTAATATTGCCGAATCCCATTCGGGTCTAGGAGACTGAGCTTTAGAATTAATATCTGTATATGATATCCTGTGGTATTCACAATGACTATTCATAAACTCATCCGAAACTAACGAAAATTCGGATTTCGTCCAAATCCGAACACCAAACCGGATTGAATTTCGGATACGAATCCCAAAATAATGAAATATCCGAGCCGAGCTGAATTTTTCCACAGCTTGCATTTCTACTATGTAACCATGTGTTTTGGTTACATAGAACTTCTATATAATAATAATACATAGTGTATATATCTATATATATTGTACATTTCAGAAGCTGTCCAATGTGACTTACGGACTGCAGTATGATTAAACCTGGAGAAAATAGAGAACAGGAAACAGGAGGAGAGGAAACATCTGATAATGATTGGGAAGATAATATTCTTACATCCTGACATGAGCTGATGTACTGTACAGTATTATACAGTTATTAGTTATGTCACGCTTGGCAGTGCAAGCCTCCGATACCATCAGCACTCTTGAAAAGCAAGGTGTACCCTATATAGAAATCGATCCAGTTGGCTTTAACCATCAGTCAGGTAACACATTGATTGGACAAATAATAAATTAAACCTTCCGAGTCTTTGGTTAGTATGGGTACGGCTCTCTTCTATATTGCGCTGTATTACCTCATGACAAAGATCAGTATGTCTATCATTAAATGGTATGTGAACTCTAAATCTATTTTGGCATCATAGCTCACTTTATACAGTTTTATAAACCAAGTGGTCTTTTGAAAAAGTACTTACCTGGAGATCCTGCCAGTAAAAGCACTTCCTGTTGCAGGCTAACAACTCTTAGTCACCTTTCACACCAATGTGTTTTGTTGTTCAAAGGAAAGTTTCCCATTGAAGTCTTTAGGGCCAAACAGCAAAATAATCTGCCAAAAAGTAGCTCATGCACTTTTTCCAGCAGCAAGCATTCTTGCTCAGGTGTGAACAGGGGCCATAGAAATTAATGTGGTGTAGAGAAATTGCATCCTCTCCTCTCAGTCAGAACTCGTACGGGTCTATTCACTAAGCTGCCGAGGGCAGCCGAGTGAACAACCGACCCCAAGTGAAGTGAGCTGAACATTGTTCGGCTATTCACTTCAGGCTGGTATGGCTGATTTCAGCCGTACATCCGCTTGCTTCACATGGCTTCGAGTTGGCCGAACATGACTCAGCCAATCCAACATCTGGATCGGCTGAGCCGACCCTCCGGCAGGCTACTCACTGCTGTTCTGCCTATTCTTATAGATGCCGAACAGCAGTGAGTGAATAGCCGAATGCTGCTGAGCGGCATTCGGCTCGGCTGTTCTGCTCGGTCCCTCAGAGGAGGAATAGCACTGTTTCTCTCCTTGGCGGCCAGGAGCAGGAGACTCCCGGAGCGCCAGGGAGAGTTAGCTGTTTGGAGATCAGTGTCCCTGGTTAGCAGGTAACCAGGGACGCTGATCTCTCTGCAAGTGGCCGGAGCCAGCCGTAAGATCACGGCTGGCACCGCCCAGCTGTCAGAAGCAGGCTGTCTGCCGGCCAATGGCCGTCCGCTCGGCCTGCTTCAGCTTTCAGCACGACTCAGCCAAGCCGATGCATATGTGTTCGGCTCGACTGAGCCGCTCGGCCACGTTCGGGAGCTGTATGGGCTATAGTGAATAGCCCATACAGCACCCCTTCGGTTCTATTGAACCGAAGGGGTCCTGGGGCTGAAGCCAGCCGAAGGATCGGCTGAAGCTACGGCTAGATCCTTCAGCAGCTTCGTGAATAGACCCCTTAGGGACCTTAGGAAGAGGACAGAGCAAGTGCTTCCCAACAAAAAGCTGGGGTTGAAAGGAATTTAAATGGTTCAGACAAAATCTGTATAACTACCTGACACACTTCGAGGGTTGAACACCCATCAGGGTGTTGTCAACAGTTGATAGGCACGCTCATCAGCAACTTGTTACATAGTCAGGTAAAAAAAAAAAAAAGTCCACTGAGTTGTTTTTTTAAATTCTTTAAGTCCACTGAGTTTAGCCAACAGAGAGAAAAAAAATAATAAATAAACAGAGAACCTCCATAAACAGAAGCCTATGCCCATAGTTGTCCCAAATCTGAACCCAGAGCCTCTACTGACAGTGGTTCTTCCAGCTGAGCCACCAGGAACCTTGGATAGCTTCTTGCCTGATATCTTGTGCAGTCTGATGAACTCTAAACTCCTTGCTCCACCCCTGAACTTCCTATTTAAGCCAAGCCTCTGCACTTCCTGTTTGTCTGATTATTGTGCTCCTGACAATATCTTGCTTCCTTCTCGTACTGTGATATGACTTCTTCATACTGCTATTCGTACACCAACCTTTGGCTGCTAATTCACTGACTACGCTTATCGCCACTTCAAACCTGATACCTTTGGCTACTGACTTTGGCTTGATTGCCGACTATGCTTCTGCCTGCTCATATACTGCTACCGTCTGCTAGTGTACCAAACCCGGACTGTTATACTATGAATTTATCTGCTCTTTCAGCTGCTGAACTCCAAGCCTGATCTCAGATTGTGACAAAAAAAACCATATAAAGTATGGTCCAAATTGCTCCAACTGGGTTGAAAAAATGTCTTCCTGATCCCCTCAGGAAGGAGTTTTTTGTTGTTGTAGACGTGTGAAAAAGGAAAGCAGCCATGAACAGGAGTAGAGACTGAAATCTCTGGAGCTTGGATACATGTTTAAAGTCAAACTTTTAAGTGTTTACATTTTTTCTGGACATTTTTTTAAATTTGTACCTGAAATAGGCACCTGCAATCTGGAGATGTTCCTCTCAGTACCTGTTCTCCACCATTTTTTTTAAATCAAATAGTTTTTATTCAGTTTTTGCACAGTAGAAAAACATAAGGCATAGACAGAAACAAAAACAACAAGACAAAAAAAAAGAGGAAAGGAAGCATCCATATCCATAGGGAGCACAGAACATATTTCGACAAGAACATGTTGCCCGCCAATTAAAGAACACAGTAAACATTAAGTATTTCGAAAGCCTCGTGAACCCACTACAGGAACATCAGAACATACCCATATATCCGTCCCTCCCACTTGTACACAATGGTCTTACGGGTGTGGCAAGGTAAAGGGGTGCAGACATCAAGGGTCACTGGAAAAGACACATAGACTCCATCTACGCAGATATGTCCTGCCCCCGATATGTCAACCAGTTATCCCACAGGGAGTGAAATCGTATCAGGGTGCCCCGTTGTTGAAAGGTGATGCACTCATAGGCAATGACCCTATCCAGTTCCGCATGCCACATTTTTAGTGTAGGTGGGGAAGAGGATATCCATTTATGGACTGCTAGCCTGGTTGCCGTGAATAGTGCACGTTTAAGGGCCAGGACTGTGTGGTTAGTGAGGTCCGTATCTTCAATAATGCCAAGTATGCACACCAATGGTGTGTTAGAGAGAGAGGATGCAAACACATGATTGAGAGTGTTTATGACCTTATCCCAATACCGGACCAGTTTTGGACATCTCCATAGTAGGTGTATTAAGGAGCCACGTCTGAAGCCGCATTTGGGACAACTGGAGTCAGCCCTTAGTCCTATGCGGAACAGAAATGCAGGGGTGCGATACGTTCTGTGAACAATGAACAGTTGAGTCAGCCTGTGTGTAGGAGATAGTGAGACCTGTGTGACCCCCTGCAGGACATCCTCCCAAGTGTCATCCGACATGAGGCCCACGTCACCCTCCCAACCCTCCCTGCACCGCAGAGAGTGAGAAGAGTGGGCGACTTAAGTAGCAAGTGAGCATACAGGAAGGAGATAATCCCTTTGGTGCCAGTGGCCAATAGTACCGTATCTAGTAACGGGGTGGGCGAGATCACTGGAGGACCCCCTGGAAACTGGCATCTTAGAGCGTGTACCATCTGGAGGAACTGGAAATGCCATCTATCGGGGAGGCCATGCGTATCCATTAAGTGCCGAAAGTCGCACAGTGTACCCTCCCGGTATAGCTGGGACACTGCTATCACCCCCTTCGCAGACCAGTCCACGGTGCCCCGGAGTGGGAGAAGCTCCGGGAGGCGACCATTCCGCCAAAGCGGGCTATATACGGTGGGGGTAGAGATACCCATCATCGTTTTGGCCGCATCCCAGACCTGCCCCATCAAACGCACAGTAGGAAGGGCTGAATGGGCCTTAACGTATAGGTCAAAATTCCGACAACAGACACATGACATTAGACAAAGATGCCTCCGTGTCCGCTAAAACAGCAGAGTGTCATCCGCATAGAGGACAATTTTTTCCTCTTGTAGACCCCTCCTAAAGCCTATCACATCCGCAGACCTCCTGACCAGTGCAGCAAGAGGTTCAATGGCGAAGGCAAACAACAAGGGCGACAGTGGGCATCCTTGCCTGGTGCCCCTCTGCAAAGCAAAGGCAGAAGACAGGGAGTCGTTGATCTTAACTCTCGCAGAGGGGCGGCAGTATAGCAAGCGCACCCATCTGCAGAAATTTGGACCAAAGCCAAAGGCTGACAGGACGGCCCACAGATACCGCCATTCGACACTGTCAAACGCTTTCGCAATGTCCAGAGCGAGTAAAGCCCTGCCGCCCGAGTTGTCCACGGGAACCTGCATGTTCAGGAACACTCTGCGGATATTAATGGCCGTGGATTTGTTGGGCATGAAGCCGGACTGATCCGAATGAACCACCGAAGCAATTTTCTGTGATAGTCTATTTGCAAGCACTTTAGCCAGGATTTTAATATCGGTGTTCAAGAGGGAAATAGGCCTATACGCCTCCGGCAGCAGCGAGTTTTTATTCTTTTTGGGTATCACAACTATGGTGGCCTCATACATCGTAGCAGGTAAATGACCCGTGGAAAAGGCGTCGTTGTAGACCTCTAGGAGGTTAGGAAGCAGGGTCGTAGGGTAGGTCTTATACACCTCAATAGGCAGCCCATCTGGACCAGGGGCCTTACCGGTAGGGAAGCTAGTTAGAGCGATTTCCAGCTCCTCCAGAGTGATAGGGGCCTCCAGGTCTATGCCATCAGCCGGTGAGAGGGATGGGAGGGAAACACCACTCAAGTAGGTCAAAAGCTCGGTGTCAGAGTAGCCCGCCCGTGTTTGGTACAATGAGGCATAGAAGTCTCGGAAAATATCCGACACCATGCCCTGACTCGAGTGTGTAACCCCCGCAGAGTCAGATATGGCCCCGATATAGCTCGAGGGTTGCTGAGCCCTGGCTATCTGGGCCAACAGTTTGCCCGCAGCATCACCCTCCGCCCAAAAAACCCGCTTGGTGAAAAATAGTTTGTTTTGGGACTGTCTATTCAGTAGGGCATCAAGGGAGCTCTGCGCTCTCAACCAGCCAGTCTGGGCCTCAGGTGTGGGATCATGCACATAAACCCGTTCACTGTCGGCCACTAGCTGACGAGCCTGAGACAGTTCCCGCCTGGTGTTAGATTTAATGGAGCTAACATTTTTAATAAACAATCCCCTAAGGTAGGCTTTCAGGGTGTCCCAAACCACACCGACAGGGGAGGAGGGGATATTGACCGACAGGAAAAATCTAACTTCATTCTCCAATGCCGCGTGTTTCTTAAATAGTGTCAACCAGAACGGGTGAAGTCGCTAGGGGAGTGAGGATCTGCGGCTGCCCAATCGTATCTGGACGGACAACATGGAATGATCAGATAGACATCTCGGGTGTATTTCTACCAAATTAACATACATAAGCATTTCAGACGTGCCCATGGCTAGATCTATTCGTGAGAGGGAGTTATGGGACTTGGAGTGACAAGTATATTGTAAATCCTCAGGGTGGGTTAGTCGCCACAAATCCATTAACCCCATCTCCGTGCAGAGCCGACTGAGAGGGGTGTCAGGCGCTTGATCCCTAGCCGCATTATGGGGGAACCTATCGATACTTGGGTTCAAGACACCGTTAAAGTCACCCACCACGAGGACTGGAATTGGCAGTTTATCCGCCAGGAAGCGAGCCAGGTCCTTGAGCACAGCATTGGAGAATGGTGGCGGGATATATATGGAGGCAATAACACAGGTTAGCTCTAATATGTGACAGTGAAGAAATACATATCGACCTGCTTCATCCACTTTAATCTGCGTGCAGGAGAACGGCAAATTTTTATGAATTAGAATTGAGACTCCTCTGGAATAAGAGGAGTAGCAAGAATGATATGTGTTTTGACAGAAGCGTCTGCTCAGGGTACCCATGGTGTCCCTGGTCAAATGCGTCTCCTGCAGGCAAATAACAGAGGGTTTAACCTGCAAAATACAATCAAAGACAGATCGACGCTTCGCTGCATCCCCCAACCCCCTCACATTCCAGGAGACAAGTGTCACTAGGTGATCAGGCATAGGCAATGCAGAACATCTGGCAACAGGTAGAAACTAACAATAGGAGGGCATACCCAGGCCAGTCCACAGAGGCCACTAGTGAGCATGGCTAGGCACATCAGATCCAGTCGAAAGAACATCCAAGGCATATGGAGCAACAACAAAAAAGAAAAGGAAAAAAAAAAGGCAAAAGTCCAGGAGCAGAGTTGTAATGTAGAATAGCGTAAGCACAAAGCAAAACCCCATTTCGGGAACGTCCACGCAGGGAAACCTTCGGGGGAAGATGGCAACAGGCTGTGACATTGTATGAATCCCATAACAGAACCAGAACAGCATAGGGACTCTTTCCAACGCGGCCGAGTCAACAGCATAAAGGTGAAGAGGTCATCTCCCACGCACGGCTAGATACAATGGGTTACCATACTGTGAGGTAGATAGAAAAGGACAGCTCCACTCCGTGTGGGTAACCAGGCCCTCAGGTGGCCGATGGGGCCCGACGGCGGTCAAATTTATCCAGCCGGGATGAAGCTTGGGAGGGGTTGACAAAGAAGTGGGTTTCTCCATCAGCGATCACCCGGAGCCTCACAGGATTGATCAGGGAGTAAGACAGATGGAGATGTTGGAGACGCTTCTTGACATCTAGAAATTTCGCTCTGCGACGTTGCACCTCTTGGGAAAAGTCGGAGAATAACATGATCTTGGAGCCAGCTAGAGATATTTCACCCAGGTTACGCGCCTTCCGCAGGATGCGTTCTTTGTCCCGATAATTCGGTAAGGCGGGTTTCCAGTGGTAAAGGGCGAGAGGGAACTCTGTGGGCTCGCTCCACAGCAAACAGTGGGGACAAGTAGGTCTTCCCAAAGACTTCACATAGCCAGGATTCCATGTAATCAGTGGCATTTGTCCCCTCTGTGCGTTCCGGAATGCCGACCGCTCGGATGTTGTTGCGGCGCAGCCTATTCTCCACATCGTCCATTTTCAGGGTGTGAGCAGAAATATCATGTAGTGCCGTCTTGACATCAGAGAGCAGTGGGGCCGTAGTGTCTTCCAGGCCACTCACCCTGCCTTCCAGGGCAGACGTGCGGTCCCGCACCTTCTGCAGATCATGGCGCATGAAGAATATGTCAGCTCTTATCCCCTGCACCTGATCAGTGAGAGATGTCAGCGCAGCGTTGCATAGCTGTACTGCCGAGAAGACATCTGAAATGGTGGGCTCATTCAGCCTAGCTTTAGTCTTAGACGCCTTAGTGCCCTTCATAGCTTTAGGCATCTTACTCACAGTCACTGCGGTATCGTCTGGGTCCTTCCGACTCAGAGAAGTGTAAGGAATCAGGCCCCATATCCTTCCTAGATACTCGGTCTGCAGAGTAGGAAAGTTGGCGCGCCTTGGCCGGTGTGTCCGGATGATGGGCGAAAACGCTCCAGTCTCACCGCAGCATCCCTGCTTCTATCCCCCGTTTGCTTACTGGGGGTAGGGGTAGCACGGTGCGCGCCGCCGCCGCCATCTTGAATCGCCGATGTGAGGCCTCTGTTATCCTTCTTCTTAGACATCCCTCATGTCAAATCGCGGTTCTGCCGCCCACAGGAGTAGATCTCCGGGACCCACAACACTTAGTCAGTCCGCCGGAGAAGTGCACGGGAATCAGGGTAAGCCCAGCAGGGTATTTACAGGATAAATGGTGAGAGAGCTTTCCGGGACACGTCCAATCACATGCGGCTGCTGGCCACGCCCCCGTTCTCCACCATTTGATGTACTCAAGGTTGAATGATGCCCATCCTCGCCCCCAATGTGGAAGAATGAGGACAAACTAGGACTAGGGATGCATGCCGATACCAAAGCCGATACTTGGCATTTTTATGAGAACTACCAGGGTTGCAGCGATTGTAGCTGGAACCAAGCGATCACCCGGAGCCTCACAGGATTGATCAGGGAGTAAGACAGATGGAGATGTTGGAGACGCTTCTTGACATCTAGAAATTTCGCTCTGCGACGTTGCACCTCTTGGGAAAAGTCGGCGAATAACATGATCTTGGAGCCAGCTAGAGATATTTCACCCAGGTTACGCGCCTTCCGCAGGATGCGTTCTTTGTCCCGATAATTCGGTAAGGCGGGTTTCCAGTGGTAAAGGGCGAGAGGGAACTCTGTGGGCTCGCTCCACAGCAAACAGTGGGGACAAGTAGGTCTTCCCAAAGACTTCACATAGCCAGGATTCCATGTAATCAGTGGCATTTGTCCCCTCTGTGCGTTCCGGAATGCCGACCGCTCGGATGTTGTTGCGGCGCAGCCTATTCTCCACATCGTCCATTTTCAGGGTGTGAGCAGAAATATCATGTAGTGCCGTCTTGACATCAGAGAGCAGTGGGGCCGTAGTGTCTTCCAGGCCACTCACCCTGCCTTCCAGGGCAGACGTGCGGTCCCGCACCTTCTGCAGATCATGGCGCATGAAGAATATGTCAGCTCTTATCCCCTGCACCTGATCAGTGAGAGATGTCAGCGCAGCGTTGCATAGCTGTACTGCCGAGAAGACATCTGAAATGGTGGGCTCATTCAGCCTAGCTTTAGTCTTAGACGCCTTAGTGCCCTTCATAGCTTTAGGCATCTTACTCACAGTCACTGCGGTATCGTCTGGGTCCTTCCGACTCAGAGAAGTGTAAGGAATCAGGCCCCATATCCTTCCTAGATACTCGGTCTGCAGAGTAGGAAAGTTGGCGCGCCTTGGCCGGTGTGTCCAGATGATGGGCGAAAACGCTCCAGTCTCACCGCAGCATCCCTGCTTCTATCCCCCGTTTGCTTACTGGGGGTAGGGGTAGCACGGTGCGCGCCGCCGCCGCCATCTTGAATCGCCGATGTGAGGCCTCTGTTATCCTTCTTCTTAGACATCCCTCATGTCAAATCGCGGTTCTGCCGCCCACAGGAGTAGATCTCCGGGACCCACAACACTTAGTCAGTCCGCCGGAGAAGTGCACGGGAATCAGGGTAAGCCCAGCAGGGTATTTACAGGATAAATGGTGAGAGAGCTTTCCGGGACACGTCCAATCACATGCGGCTGCTGGCCACGCCCCCGTTCTCCACCATTTGATGTACTCAAGGTTGAATGATGCCCATCCTCGCCCCCAATGTGGAAGAATGAGGACAAACTAGGACTAGGGATGCATGCCGATACCAAAGCCGATACTTGGCATTTTTATGAGAACTACCAGGGTTGCAGCGATTGTAGCTGGAACCGGGCTCTGGCGCTCCACCACTGTCCTGAAATCATTATCTGTATTGTTTTAGGAAAACTGTCACATGACAATAAACAAAAATGTATCAGTACTTGTATCTGTGAGTACTTGGACAAGTATCAGTACTTGTACTTGCAAAACTGGTATCGGTGCATCAGTTATATATATTTTAGAAAAACAAAATCATACATTAAAATAGAGATGTACAAATCCCGGGAGCTCCGTGTGCTCCTTACACATGACAGCAGCCTCCTAACTTTTGAATTTTTCTCTAGTCTAGTCTTGGAGCTGGAAAAGTGTCTGTACTTGTACCGAGTACGGTACTTGGTATCTGAACATCCCTACTCAGGACGATCCACTACCAGCAGAAGACCAGTGTGTCACATGACTGGCCAGAAGACATCAGAAAATAGTAAGTAATTCAGAGGAAAGCATTACATACTGCACTACTTAAGGAAGGGGGTGTATAAAGAATCCTTTTTTATTTTTGTTCCATACTCCTAACCTGCAATAGAGGATGTCACACTGCTGAATTATGTCTCCGAAACTTTCACTGAAATGGTAGAAAAATAGAATCATTTAGACGGGGACAACCTCTGGAAATGAGACTTCTGGAGTCCTGGACTTTCATCGTTTATTACTTCTGTGCTGTGGCCTCGGTACGACTCCCTAGCCGCCGCTGATAATTGCAGCCTTCCACGAACGTACGCTGACATTTGACTGCAGCTACTGAAAGTATATATTCCCTGCAAACTCACCGTATGTCTGTTCCTTCAACCTGAGCGAGCAAGACGCTTACACACGTATCTATGGGGCTGCAAATTTCTTCCTGGCGATTGAGATATTAAATATGCAGCATGGTAACCGGTAATAATATGCTATTAGTATCTAAATAATGGAGGAAGGACATGAGGAGACGCTGGCAGAGATTCATCCAGGCTATGGGTCATTTTTCATATGATCGCCTGCACGTTCTTCATGTTTAAGTAAACCCAATCACTAAAGCCTTTATATGATTTAAGATGTTGGTGTTATTTTAAAGCTTGATTCCGGGCAAAAAAACTTTCCGATCAGACATAACATTGTGACCAATGAGAGGTGAAGTGGATAACATTGATTATCTGGTTACAATGACACCTGGAAGTGGGGAGGGGGAGTGGGGAGGATATATTAGGCAGGAAGTGAACATTTTGTCGCTGAGGATGATGTGTTGGAAGCAGAAATAATGGACAAGTTTAAGGATTTGAGGGACATTGACAAGGGCCAAATTGTGATGTCTAGATGACTGGGTCAGAGCAACTCCAAAACTGCAGCTCTTGTGGGATGTTCCCGGTGGTCAGGACCGACCAAAAGTGGTCCAAGGAAGGGAAACCGGTGAACTGACCAACAGGGTCATGGGTGGCCAAGGATCACTGATGCATGATGCAACTTACAGGACTTAAAGGATCTGCTACTGACAGCTTGGTGCCAGATACCACAGAATACTTTCAGAGGTCTAGTGCAGTCCATGCCCCAATGGGTCAGGGCTGATTTGGTGGCAAAAGGGGCACCTACTCGTTAAACGGGTGTTCATAATGTTATGACTGATCAATGTATATTCCTCTATAGTCATAGAGGAGAGACATCCATGAGCTATGTCCTTGTAAAAGGCAGTGGTGACATTATTACTGGGCTACACACAACCTAAGAAGGGGGAGAGCTGTGGGAGGGACAGTGCAGGTCCCACCCACTACATGCTGCCTTTAGAAAGCTACAGGAGTGGGTGGAAACATGACCAGTCACCCTGGACAAGGAGAGAGAGCAGCAGTGACCGATCATTATTATCAGCAAGCCCCACCCACTGCCTGCAAAAAAGTACAGGAGTGGGCAGAGACAAGACCAGTCACCCTGCACAAGGAGAGAGAGCCGCACTGACCGGTCTTTATTACAGGAAGCTCCTGCAGAGAGACAGCAAGAAGCTGCAAGTAAGACAAGAGTGAGACACGTGCCATGACTTCAGCCACAAAAGGAGCTGCAAGCCACACACATCAAACCCAAACTGGTGATCACTGCCATGTGACAATGATCACCTAAAAAAGCGAAAGAGAAATGGAGCGCTGCACTGTGCTGTGGCACTTTGTAGCTGTAAGACAGTCATAAAAATCAAAGAGTCAAAGCCTTGTGATCAGAATCGCATCACAAAGGTCACAAACAGGGGCACCCCGACACATTTCACTGAGGCGAGGGGGTGCACAGTAGCTCTGTCCAGCGTCACTGATGTCACCGGTTGCTAGAAGCTAGGTGGGACGCCAGCCAGAGCATCCTACTCAGCTCCTGGCACCCCCAGTGATGTAATAGAGCTGGATAGGATGCAGGGCAGAATGTCACAGCCCAGATAGCAAGGATAACTTGCTACAAACTTGTGGCAGGGTGACATTTTTATTTTGTTAACTTGCTGCGCACATTCCTGGCAGGTTGTAGACTTGCAGAACACTCGCAGCACAAGTTCTAGGTGACACTTTTTGAATGTGTAGCAAATTTGCATGGCAAGTCTACAGCAAGAGTCCCGCAGGTCTTAGCAAGAGCTCTGCAAGCTCGCTGGTCTGGAGACTTGCAATGCAGACTTGCTGTAATTGTGCAACAAAATTGTGAAGCTCGGCAAGTCTGCAATAGTTTAGCAAGTCATTTCCAAACTTGCAGCACAATTGCTTGCTATCTGGGAGGTTGCTAAGATTTGCTCCACTTCCTCCACGTGACCCAATGAAGCCTTCTGGGGCAATGGTCTCAGGCTGCCTGATAATATTGACAGCCTTGGTCACAATGGGACAAAATATCTCCATCCATGAAGGAGCTCCGGCCATACATCTTCTTCACAGAGCACACAATTGCCCAGATAAATGAAATCCATTTGTGTTAGGAAATGGTGATACTTCGTTGCTGTTTCAGAATCAGCACTTCCCGTGTGGCCGTTCAGTATATCAGAATATTTAGGATTCGGTGAATTTCCTATTGTAGGTAAATGAAAGCAATATACGCAGGAACATGACAGACGCAGCGGGGAGTAAATTCCTTATTCATATGCGGAAAGGCACGTCCCAGGCTCAGCAGATGGATCATGCAGCAGGCAGAAGCCCAGGGTACACCCAGTGTGAGGACATTGCAATCTAAATTACCGGTCGATATTGAAGACCTCACGCCGCTGCGCTGTGTGATACAACATGTGATGTTCAGCCGTCTGGAACAAGATTTAATGTTGACTTTCCACTGACACTCTGCATTGCTGCAAAAAGAAAAAGCTTGTGAAGGAAGCTGGGAGGATGAGCAACAAAAGAGAGGGACTGCGATTTAGAAACTGGGGTGCTATGATGTATTTTCAGCAAGTTCACCTTTTGGGTTATTATTAGGCTTAAAAAATGTGTTTTATTTTGGATTAATCCAATTTCATATTGGTCATCTTAGTCTATATTAGTTATTTTAGTCCATACTGGTTACCATATTCCCTACTAGTCACTTTAGTTTATACTGGTTATCTTATTCTGTACTGACCACCTTAGTCCATACTGGTTACCTTATTCCCTACTAGTCATTTTAGTCTGTACTGGTAATTACAATTGAGCATTTGGACAAAATTTAGGGGGGGGGATTCAGATTAGTTCAAATTCGGATACATTTGATTTTGGAAATTTGGATGCATCTGAATGTTCGAATTTTAAGAAATTCATCCGAATTTCAATTCGGAACTAAACAAAACTTACGTCTAGTTATTACAGACGGTCCCCGGGTTACATACAAGTTAGGGACTTTAGGTTTGTACTTAAGTTGAATTTGTATGTAAGTCGGAACAGGTACATTTTTTAAGTGTAACTCCAGCCCCCAATTTTTTTTAGTTTTGGATAGCATAGGGAAGGGTAACGGTTCTTTTGCTGTCTGTTCCTGTTGTTCAGAAGATTATAATATAATTTACATTTTTTTTATTTAAAATGACACAGCAAAAAAAGTTTTTTTCTATTTTTAATTTTTTTTATAAACTTTATTTTTTATTATTTGTTTGCATTTTTAATTTTTATTTATTTAACTTTTTCTTAACTTTTTTTTACATTTTTTTGTCTTTTTCATTTAATGTTTTTATTTTTTAAAGATTTTTTTTGTATTTTAATGCTGGGAGCCATAGCCAGCCTGCTATTGGATATTTCAAATTGCATTAGCCAATAGAAGGCTGGCTATTGCATCTGCCCACTGCCTGCTGTCAATCAGAAGAGGAGGGGCCTGAAGCAGAAAGTTCTCTATCAGGTCCCCCTATGCTGATTGACAGCAGACAGTGGGCGGGTGCAATAGCCAGCTTGCTATTGGCTATTGCAGTTTACAATATCCAATAGCAGGCTGGGTATGGCTCCCAGCCTGCAATGAAGAGTAGGCAGGGGGGCGGGGCAGAGGAGCCGCGGCCGGACCAGGAGACCGGAGAAGCCGACGGAACAGCCGAAGAGGAAGCCGGCACATCAACGGAGGTACGTGGGGCATCGGCGGTATGCAGCGGTCTGTGTCCCCCGCTGCCTCCGCCAACACAGGCGCGGAGAGCAGCGGGGATTTGAAAGGACACAGGCCGCTGCAGCCACAGTTCTCCTAAATGTACCGATGGCTACCGGTACATTTAGGAGAACTGTGGACCCCGTTCGTAAGTATGGATTGTCTGTAACCCGGGGACTGCCTGTATTACTACTTGGCACAGGGCGAGGGATTTGTAGTTTGACCACAGCTGGAGGGCAGGAATAAGTGTTTGGATGGGGGGCTGTGGGTTCTTGCAAAAATGTTTTCTCTCATTCCCAAAACCAGGGTTGGCTACACTAGGGTTGTACTTTAAACTGCTTTTATTTTTTAAGTTCATCATCCCATTAGTAATTAGCAGGACATTTGAAGCTCCTGTGTAGTTAGTGTAGTCCCTTCCACCCTAATTGGAGTGGCTACTTAAATGTAGTGATCTGGCTGATTTGTATTTTGGTATAATTTGGTCATTTCTTGATGTTCTGCTACTGAGTGCACCTACCTGTGAGTGTGGTGTGACCCTGCCACAGAGTGGGGTAGCAATTGTGAGAACATTGGGAGTGTCTATGCCTCAAAAGCCAATTACTAGGAGTTTCTTGGCCAGTGGTGCATGCTGGGGGAGTGCATAGATTGTCTGGAATTGCTGAGTGCTCTGTTCAGGCTTGGCCTGGGGTGGGATGTACAAGTTTGGAGAAGCTGACTAGGCCTCAAGCCTGAAGTAGGCCACATGTGGACCCAGGTGGGGCCCGGAACTATCAGAGAAAGAGAGGGGGAGCCCTTTGACTGCTGGAGATGTCAGGAAGGCCAGGATCTCAGGCATGGACCTCAGGAACATGTCTGGTGTCTCTCCCCGGGAAGATCTCATGCATATCCTGTATGCAGCTGTTGCTCTACTACAAAGTGTCATCCTCTGTTCTGCTAAAGTATTCCTGCACTGTGGGAGCCTATGTTTGATATTGATGTATGAAGCCCTATACCCTCTCTCCCAGTTTGGCTGTTCTTTAATAAAGCATCTAAAAAGGTCCTTAAAGTGTCTGGCGCCCTACACATCCCACAACCCGGCTAAGGATCCACCCCCGAGAGTGAAATGTTAGCCCTCCCTGACTTTGAGGGCTCAACCACAGGCCTCTGGGGGTCAGTGGGGCGCTACATTAGCTTACAGAATATTGTTGAAAATCTATGTCTTGAAATATTAGTTACTCTTCCCAAAATGTTCAAGGTTATGACCAACGGTATTGCTCAACACTGATTACCTTCTGATACCGAAAATAATGTATGAGTCAGCCCCATAGACCAAGATCCTGAACAGGTGATGTTATTTAAGAAATGTCTTTCTGCTTAATTCCCCTTGTTGGAGGGTAAAGGAGATCCAAGCTGTCACGTTGCCAAAATCCGTTAAGTAAAAAAGAGGAAAGAACATTATTATTTTTACTTGTACGATGAAAATGTCATTAAACACCCTGCGGTACTAAGCAGCACTGAGGACAACGCATGCCTGATGTATTAACAATGCCTAATAAATGCATAATGGCAGTTACTATGTTCAGCATTCCAAACTCCCCACAGTTCTGAGCTTCTGCAACAAAACAGACCTGCCGTTGTACAATTATAGCCGTGATAACTTTGCCTTTCATACTGGATTGTATACTAGTATCTAATTAAAAGTATCAATTTCTAAAAGAACAATATGTTGGATCTCAGCTCCGGGAATCTAGCCTCGGCTATCTCAGTGTGGGGCTCCTGGGGAAGATCCCAAACCTTAATCCTAACACCTAAACCCTTTATCACCAAAGTTTATTTTCTTTAGCTTTGAGCGTGGAAAGGTTAGACCCTCTGCTGAGTTTTTATTGATATCTGTGTATATCTGTGTGATATATGTGTGCTGAGTAGATTTACCTCTGTTTGTCCTGACCACCTAGACGGTGAGGGGCCATCCCACATGTTACATTTGTCACCAGAGCAGGAGGTGAGGGAGATCTTCCAATGGGCACACTTGTTCCTGTGACATCTAAGGCAGTAATTGCCTTCCCTTTATAGAGATTTCCTTTCAATTCCTGTTGTGTCTTCGGGACAGGAAGTGAAGGGAAACATCCCCAGCAAAAAAACCCTGTTTTGGGTCAGTTGTATTTTACCCTTTTTATTGTTCTAGGATTATATTTAATATGGTTTATATCTGTTTTTTACTACCTATATATAACCTTGTTTTACAAATAATTAGGGATGCACCAATATCAGTTTTTCGGTATCAAGTATGGGTACTGATACTTATCTTTCGGTCACTAGCCGATACCAAATAACGGTACTTCCGGGAGCATGGAGTCGGCTTCTTGGCCAATCAGGAAGCCGGGAGGTGGGTCATTACCCGCCACCCGGCTTCTTGATTGGCCGGGAAGCCGTCTTAATGCTTTTTGTCTGGCTAAATGCTGATTGGTCGGGAAGCAGGCTTCCTGATTGGCCGAGAAGCCAGTTCCATGCTGTTTGGCCTGCCTAATGCTGATTGGCTGGGAAGCCGACTCACTGGCCAATCAGGAAACCGGGAGGCAGGTCATTATGTGATGGCCAGCTTGCTGATTGGATGGGAAGCTCGCTCCATGCTGTTTGGCCGGCTCGATGCTGATTGGCTGGGAAGCCAGCTCCATGTTCTCTCATGGCACTGCCAGTCAGAGGAAATCTCCCTCTGACCAGAAGTTCCGGTATCGGGATAAGTATCAGAGCATTTGGGCGAATACGAGTACTCACCCAAATACTCAGTATCAGCACCGATACAGATACTAGTATTGGTATCGCGGCATCCCTACAAATAATAATACATGTTAGAGGGCTCCTCGAGTTCTATGGGTTAACTAAATCACCACCGCCCAAGGATAAAAAAGGAGGGAAGGGGGGGGGGGGGGGGTGGTGGG
>NW_017306427.1:1652845-1679446 GCF_000935625.1 Nanorana parkeri
GGGGGGGGGGTGTGATGGTGGTGCAATGAGGGATAATTGTCTGTAAAGGCATAACACGTTTCTGCCCTCACTTCAACTTTACTTGTTGCATGGAGAACACACAAAAGAAGCATTGTTCCTCCACAGCTCAGGGAAGTTAGGTGCTGGGAGCATGTCCTTGCTCCAATATGAGCCCATACAAAAAAAGCTGGCCGCACACCGGATTCTGCTGGAATTGTTTTTTTACGCTTGTACCACATCACTGGTGTCCCGCCCCCAAGGTCCACCCCATCTGACATGCTTCATGAAATCATGGGCTTAGCTGTAAGACTTGGTACGAGCTTCAATAAACAATTTCAGGGGAATATGGTGTGTGGCCAGCTTTTCTTCTGTTTAGTTGTCGCATGCTTGTTCCAGGGTCACTCAGATAGTAGATATCAGGTGTAGCCGAACTCCAGCCCTCCAGCTATGGTGAGGCTACAAACCCCATCATTCATCCAAGAGTCATGCCTGTGGCTGTTAGAGTTTTGCAGTGCCTCATGGGCACCACAGCTGGAGTGCCCCACTTTGGCTACCCCTGGCATATGCTAAAGCCATTGTATTTCTCACAGTTCTTTTTCAGACTGTTGTAAGGTTGTGTCCCATATTCCAGAAAAATCATGTTGCCTTCAATTCAATTTTTTTTAAATAAAAATGTTGTAATCTGCAGAGCCTCTGGGCCAAAAGAAAAGGTAATTTATTTTCTAAACAGAACATGATTATTTCTTGTTTTAGCCCAAGAGACGAGTGCATGGGACTGGGAGCTTAGGAGGCTGAGATATTAATAATAATAACAAATAATATATTAATAATATTCCTACAACCACTTAAAGTAAAACTGAACCCAGGAGTTAAATCTTAAAAATACATTCAGGTACCCTAACTATGGACAACAATGTGTCTTATTTGTGGATCACTCGGCTGTATATCCTCCAATCATCTCTGAATTGGTGCTGACACTGTCCTTCCTTCTGGAGGGTGGCTACTTTTGTTCCCCATGGTCCCTGTGTGTGGTGTAAAGTAGTCACCGCTCCAAGCTCACTCCCGGGATGGACTACAATCTCAATACTGAGTAAACTAAACATGGGATTGTAGTCCATCCCGGGAGTGAGCTTGGAGCGGTGGCTACTTTACATCGCACACAGGGACCATGAGGAACAGACGTAGCCCCCCTCCAGAAGGAAGGACAGTGTCTGCACCAATTCAGAGATGATTGGAGGATCTACAGCCGAGTGATACACAAATAAGATACATTTTTGTTAATAGTTAAGGTCCCTGAGTGTGGCTTAAGATTTAACTCCTGAGTTTAGTGCCACTTTAAATGTGAAATATTCTTGTTATTCTGCAATGGGAAAAGAGTTTTAGCAGAAATGGTTAATCTGCATTCGGTTTGGGTGCAGGCAGGACAACAAAAAAATGAAGATGTGTTGAGCTGACCATTGCCTCATCTCTGACAAAAACTTTACAAGAATATGACCTGGATAGAAGAGGGGGACTGTCACCGTGATGAATGACTTTCCTCTTATTTGTCTGTCTGTGTCATTTCCAAATGTTTCCAACTAACAACAAAGCTGTCCAATGACTGCTAAGTTCTGGATTTTAGAAATGGTAGAAAGTTCCTTACTTCAAACAAACTTTACATGTATAAAAAACTTTGAGTCAGTGAGGGAAATTTATCGAAACTGGAGCAGTTGTGGACGGAAACCAATCAGCTTCTCTCTTTCCTTTTCAAATCTTAACTGAACAAACGCAAGATAGATGCTGATTGGTTGACTTGCACAGCTGCTCCAGTTTTAATTAGGGATGCACAGATACTTTTCGAGTACCAGTGCCGATACTCGGCATTTTCATGAGAACTACCAGGGTTGCAGTGGTTGCAGCTGGGACCGAGCTCTGGCGCTCCACCACTGTCCTGAAATTATTAGTCTGTATTGTTTTAGAAAAACTGTCACATGACTTGTAAGTACTCGGCAAGTACCAGTACTCGTACTCGCAAAACTGGTATCTGTGCATCCCTTTATTTATATTTATAAAAACAAAATCGTACATTAAAACAGAGATGTACAAATCCCGGGAGCTCCGTGTGCTCCTTACAAATGACAGCGGCCTCCTAATTTTTGAATTTTTCTCTAGTGTAGTCTTGGAGCTCAAAAGTATCGGTACATGTACTCGTAGGGTTGTACTGTGCAACCCTAGTTTTAATAATTTCACCCCTAGTGTGTCCAACTTGAGTCAACATTTTTTCTTAATTGGTTCATCTCTCACACCTGTACATCCCTATGGACCAGAGCAAAGTTTACAGTTCTGCTACAGACCTGTTGATTCAGCAATACTTCAGGTCGTCAGGTATTAACCTCCCTGGCGGTATTCCCGAGGGTGGCTCGAGGGTTAATTTTCAGTATCAAAAGCGGTAACCCCGAGCCACACTCGGGATTACACTGTAGCGTCACTTACCTTCACCGTACCAGCCCCGCTGTGTCCTCCGGGTTCCTTCCCTGCGAGTGCCGGTGTCGCAGGAGGGGCAGAACCAGCAGGAAATTTAAAAGTGAAAAACAGAAAAAAAAAGAAAAAAGAAATTAAAAGAAAGAAAAAATACTGGACATAATCAGACCGCCAGGGAGGTTAATGCTGGGCACACACCTTACAACCATCGTAAGACTTTTGTCTTGCGATGGTTGTAAGGTGCTTAAAAAAACGTACGATCTGCCCATCTTGGACAGGCAGATCGTACTTGCGATGATCGCAAGCCGCGCCCCCCCTGAGGGGCGTGCTTCCGATGACCGCAATGCCGAACGGGCAGTGTGCGCTTGCGCACACCGGCCCGTCCGGTTTTTATCTTACGAACATGCTACACACCTGCCGAACATTGTGCGGTGCTCGGCGGGTTTTCGAACATGTTCGTAAGTTAAAAGTTGTGCGACCTTACAGTAGCAGAGGTCGCACGGCTTCCACACACCTTACGATAATCGTACGATCGTGGGATTTCCCGCGATTATCGTACGATTATCGCAAGGTGTGTGGGGACCTTAAGATTACAAAGTAATGCATACAAGGAGAAAGGCTTTCGTTTGGAGATATTGTCTTGCAAATTTTTTTTTTCTGCATTCTGTAGACAAGAACATAACTAAAACAAAATTGCAAATGTTGTATCAAAATATCACATGCAATATAATGCAAAAGTTGTGCGACTGAAGCCTTGTTTTTAACCCTAATAGGTAGACCGTGTATTTTTTCAGCCTTGCTGGTGTTTTGGGAAATTAAAAAAAAAAAAAAAAACTCTTTAGTTAGTTTTAAAACAAATATCGTTCCTGCAGATACAAATAATAGATTGTAGTTTAAAGTGACACTAAAATTATTATTCTGCTGCAAAGCATTGCAAACCTTTTTACAAATGTAATAAAGGATTTTTATTTTCAATTTTGCACTAAAAAACAAACAAAATCAATGAAAATAAAAGTTTCAATATTAATGCTGAGGAAAAAAAGAGAAAAAAAAATAATTGGGAAAATTAGATTTAGGCCCGGTTCACACCTGGGCGGTTTGTAGCGCGTTTATATGCTCTGCAAAACGCTCAAACACCGAAATCCCATTATTTCCTATGGGTTCACACCTGGGCGTATTACAGGCCGTATGAACGCGCTACAAAACGTCCTACACCCAAAGAAGTACAGGAGCTTTTTTTGGGCGTTTTTGTCGCACGTTTCCATTGGGATACAGCCAAGTAGCCCTAGAAAACGCGCGTCATGAAACGCGCGACAAACGCACATATTCGATATGCCTAGGTGTGAACCCAGCCTTAGGCCTGGTTCACACCTGGGCGTTTTACAACGCGTTCCTGCGCTCTGTAAAACGCTCAACATGTGAAAACCAATGATTGTCTATGGGCATGGTTCCCACCTGGGAGTTTTACAGCGCGTAGGAACGCGCTACAAAATGCCCCAGAGAAGTACAGGAGCCTCTTTGGGGCGTATTTGCCGCGTGTATCCATTGGGATACAGCCAGGTAACCCTCGGAAACGGCGTTTGCCGTGCGTTTTTTTACCGCGAATCACGGTAAAAATGCGCGGGATGAAACGCACGACAGACGCGCATATTCGATACGCCTAGGTGTGAACTTAGCCTTAGGGGAGAAGGGGAAGAAGAGGTGAATTAGGGTAGATTAGGGTAAATTAAGGGGTCTATTCACGAAGCTGCCAAAGGATCTGGCCGTAGCTTCGGCCGATCCTCCGTCTAGCTTCAGCCCCAGGACCCCTTTGGTTCAGTAGAACCGAAGGGGTGCTGTACGGGCTATTCACAATAGCCCGTACAGCTCCCGATCATGGCCGAGCGGCTCAGCCGAGCCGAACGCATATGCATCGTCTCGGCTGAGCCGTGCTGAAAGCCGAAGCTGTCCAAGGGGCCGGCCATTGGCCGGCCGCTCGGCCTGCTTCTGACAGCTGGGCGGAGCCAGCCGTGATATACTATTTACACACACACACACTATATATATTATATATATTTTTTATTTATTTATGTATTTATTTATTTTGTTTACTTGTCAGGTTGCATTGCTTTGATGCAGCTCAAAGGGGATCAGTTACCATCTGCACATGATGTCAGTTAACAGATATTTTTTTTCTTAACCCTTGCAGTGGGCACACACCTGTACTGAAAGGGTTAAGTGCTTGTTTTGGTCCGGGCATGAAAATAACAAAGTTCTACTCACCTGATCATCGGAGCCAGCCAGCTCTTAGACCATCCTGCCACCCTCGCTCCCCCACCGCTCCAGCAGGTCGAAGGTTCCGCGAGTCATCACATCCAATACACTGTGTATAGGACCTGAACATGCCAAGAGACATAACATCACTGGAGCGGAAGGAAGAGACAGGCTTTGGGGAACAGAGTAGCAGCCTGACCAACTCCGAGGTTCAAGTGAGTACAACTGTTATTTTTGCGCCTAGACCAAAAGGAACACTTTTCGCCTTGCATGAAGACATGAGAATATCTCCATGCAGATTGTATTGCGTGGAGATGTACCAACAAAAAAAAAAAAGAAGAGAGAAAGAGAATTAAAGTAACAATGAATGTAACGTAAAGTAAAGTAAAGTTTCACGAAGCAAACACCTGTGTGTTTAGGGTTTGATGGAAGCAGCTCTTCCCTGACTCATGAGCAGTATACTAGTTGGGAGGCAGCAGAGCTCGCCCTTCTTGCCTGGCAGCGGCGTGTTGCTTACGAGTCATGGGATGTGCCCAGCCCGTACCCATGGGTGTTTTGCTTGGTGACAGAGTCTCTTTGGGAATACTAAACATGCTCCGGCATCTCTATAATCAGTAACGTCTGGTTACTAAACACTGCTATTCATTGCCGTGCAATTACAGATATGTGAATAATTCAAACAGATATGAATTAAGTTAATTGTTCCTTTTAGCGATCACTGATTAGAAACCTCATTAAAATTCATATGAAGTTCAGGCGCTCGCACTAGAAGTGTTACATCTTGTCGGGTAGCGGGAAGCTGCCATTTCCTCATCAGCTAAACTAAACACGGAATATTTGGATACACTAATGACCATTTCTTTTAAAGTGTAACTCAAAATTAGTTTTGAAAAATAAAAACAAACATCAATCTTCTCTAGGTGAAATATATACCTGTATACAGGGGCGTAACTAGAAATCACAGGGCCCCATAGCACAGCCCGCCTGACACCCTGCAGAGCCCACTGGAGACCCTGCACATACCATAGACCCTGCACATACCATAGACCCTGCACAGCCCACCTGATGCCCTGCAGAGCCCACTTGAGACCCTGCACATACCATAGACCCTGCACAGCCCGCCTGACACCCTGCAGAGCCCACTTGAGACCCTGCACATACCATAGACCCTGCACAGCCCGCCTGACACCCTGCAGAGCCCACTTGAGACCCTGCACATACCATAGACCCTGCACAGCCCACCTTACGGAGCCCTCCTTAGAACCTGCATAGCCCATCTGAGAGTGACCCTGCAGAGTCCACCGTAGACTCTCTATGGTGGGCTCTGCAGGGTCTCAGGTGGGCTGGTCACACCCCTGCACACTTCTTACCTGTCAGACCCAATCCAATGTCAGCCTCCTCCACTGCCGGCTTGTGACTCCTCCTCCATTGTCGCCGCTGGGCCCGGGCCCCTCCTCCTCCCCCTCCATTGCCATCGCTGTCAATGACTTATCAGTGGCTGTGAGGAGGAACACACTGATGCACAGATCACAGGTTGTCAATGATCTGGACAGTGGTGCGTTTCTCCTCACAGCCGCCAGTGACAGTTCCTGCAGCCTGTGATGCCATAGCGACTTCAAAGCATCAGGGGGACCCCTTTGTTCCTGGTCCTGGCTTGGCTCCCCAGTGCCCCGGGCCCTGGGTCGCTATGGCGATAGTTCCGCCACTGCCTGTATATATTCAAGCAATTGATGCAATGTTACTATTAGTGCTGCCTGCCTGATGAGGGGCTGACGTAGCCAAAACTGATACAGTATGGTATGGAACACTATTTGTTTGAACTTGGAACAAATAAGATAAAACTATATTGAGTGCTACATTCTGGTAAAGTTTATGTCATATTAAAAAAAATAAAAATACATGTTTGGGGTTCACCAAGCAGCATGTGGTATACTCCCCAAACACATAGATGAAGGGTCTCTGGTCACATGAACTTTTTGGCCATCAAGGGAAACGCTATGTGTGGCGCAAAATCCAACACTTCCCATCACCCTGAGAATGCCATCCTTACAGTGAAGCATGGTGGTGGTATCTTGTTGTGTGGATGCTTTTCATGAGCAGCGACTGGGAAACTGGTCAAGATTGAAGGAAAAATTGATGACACTAAATACAGGGCAATTCCTAAAGAGACTATGTCTATCACAGATTTGAGACGGGATGGAGGTTCGCCTTCAAGTAGGACAATGACTGTAAAAATACAACTTAAGCTACGCTGGAGTGGTTTCATGGGATACATTATATGTCTTGGAATGGCCGATTCAAACCCAGATCTCAACACAACTGACATGACTTCAAGATTCCTGTACACCAACACAACCCCTTTAACTTGAAGAAGCTGGAGCATTTTTACCTTAAAGAATGGGAAAAGATCCCATTGGTAAGATGTGATAAACTAATAGAGACAGACCCCATCAAAGAAAGACCCCAAGACAGGGAGGTGGCCCAAGATATAGACATAGCCCAAGATAGAGACGGACCCCAAGATAGAGAAATAACCCCTATGTGGAGAAGGACCCCAAGATGGGGATGGACCCCAAGATGGAGACAGACCCCAGAATAGAGACAAACCCCAAGATGGAGACAGACCCCAACATGGAGACAGATCCCTAGAAAGAGACAAACCCCAAGATGGAGACAGACCCCAACATGGAGACATATGCCTAGAAAGAGACAGACCCCAAGATGGAGACAGACCCCCAACATGGAGACATAACCCAAGGTAGAGACAGACCTTAAGATGGAGACAGATTCCAAGGGACGTGCAGCAAATAGTGTCTTTACAAAGTGTTGACTTTTGGGAGGCAAATACTGAATGCACACTCAAGATTTTTTTATTTATTTTTTGGTCCTAATTATTGTATATATTACAATAACAATTATTGTAATTCTATAACCTACAAAGTGTTAGGCATGTTTTGCACATCATGTGGTACAAAGCCCCCAAAATTCATTTTTAATTCCATGTTGCAATGCAATAAAAAAGGAAAAACACCACAGGGGACGAATACTTTCCAGGGCACTGTGTGTATTCATATATAAAATACCTCAACTGACTGTTGTACTCTTCCCCCATTTCACAGACTGTTGTACTCTGCCCCCCATTTCACCGACTGTTGTACTCTTCCCCCCATTTCTCCGACTGTTGTACACTTCCCCACATTTCTCCGACTGTTGTACTCTTCCCCCTATTTCTCCGACTGATGTACTCTTCCCCCCATTTCACAGACTGTTGTACTCTGCCCCCCATTTCACCGACTGTTGTACTCTTCCCCCCATTTCTCCGACTGTTGTACACTTCCCCACATTTCTCCGACTGTTGTACTCTTCCCCCTATTTCTCCGACTGATGTACTCTTCCCCCCATTTCACAGACTGTTGTACTCTGCCCCCCATTTCACCGACTGTTGTACTCTTCCCCCCATTTCTCCGACTGTTGTACACTTCCCCACATTTCTCCGACTGTTGTACTCTTCCCCCTATTTCTCCGACTGATGTACTCTTCCCCCCATTTCACAGACTGTTGTACTCTGCCCCCCATTTCACCGACTGTTGTACTCTTCCCCCCATTTCTCAGAGTGTTGTGCTCTTTCCCCTATTTAATCATGTAAGACTAACAATTGTACAGGTAAGTTTCATTTCTGAGCACACAATTGCCTGCACACAAATGACATTGCTAATGTCTCCAGACCCTCCTCAGCCAAGACCAATATTAATAAATACATTGTTTTTATTTACAGAAAGGATACATCACATTTACTTTGGGACTTGCAGGCTATTTTCATTTCTCTGTGATTCCTGAATGAAGCATTCCGTGACCTCAGCTGTTTGATAAATTGAAATGAGCTTTTAGATGCGGGCGGTATCAAAGCCTATAACGGCAATCGGTTCCAGGAAGGAGGACTGAATGGGAGAAGCGGTAGGCTCAGACTGCAGGCTATGAACACTGGAGGGCTCCTGATGACATTTTCATGTTTGGCAAAAGTGCCCGAGTCCCTTCATTGCCTGAATCATTGTCATCCTGCTGCTAGAATAGAGGTGAAGTATTAAAATATGGTAACTGCAGAATTATGGACTCAATTATCACGCAACGTGATCAACTTTATGCTTAAACACCAACTATCATGATCAGTTTTAGCTTTCATTTGGCAATAGCTGATGGGAAACGGTCAGGGTTGAACTCATCCAAAAACAGCTGAATTTAAAGTGACACTAAACTCAGGATAATAAGATAATAATAACACAGACATGTCAGGTGTAAAATGCTGTGAATGTGAAATACTTACACTTGCAGAGCATTCACTTCCTGCTTTGAAAGTGCAAAATGACTTCAGTTTGGCAAAGCAATGCACACCGGGATTGCGTTGTCATCAGCAGATCATTGCTGGGAAATCTAATCTGTAATCTCAGGAGATCTCAGGTAAAGGCATCTTCCTCCCCTGAGATGATGTGCATGGTCATATGTCCTGGTCACATGTCTAGTCATATGTGCCAGAAATCCAGGAAGTAAAAGGTGAGCTAGTAATCTGCCCTTTGTAAACACGCCCACTGCCAGAAGTCTGGGGAAGAAAAGAGAAATAAGAAATGCAAAGAATACAAAGTCGGCAATTATCTAGAAGTATGTGATTGTAGATTGTCATCACTAAACATTTCTAAAGGGGTTTTTGTTGTTATTTTAAAGATATGTGTAATGGTCGTTTTTAATGAATACAAAGCTGCATTATTTAATCAGTGACTTTTATATATTGCCAAGAGTTTAGCTTTGGAACAAGTACAGGTAAGGCGATGGATTTGTATCAGTTGGAACACGATAAAGCAAAATGGCTCCAGTGAGGTTGACGATATATGTATACATACAGTCCAATGAGAGCGCCAAATAAGGCAGAATGATAGTCCAAAAAGGTTTAATAATGGAATGGGTCCATCAACCACAGTAAAGCACAGCCAACGTGTTTCAGGGGTTTGAAGACCTCCCCTTTTCTCCCGGGTTTAAATATGATGACTGGCACCAATCACCAGGGAATAATTACTTGCTGTCTAGGGTATACCCAACATCAGTGTATCAGCAAAACTTTTAGAGTTTAACTTTAACATTCTAGATACCCACTTATCCAATAAATCAGTGGTTCTCAACTGGTGGGTCGTGACCCGAAAGTCGGTCCCGACCCATGTTCAGTGAGTCGCTCCATGCC
The DNA here is from genome assembly GCF_000935625.1 of Nanorana parkeri. Taxonomy (NCBI): domain Eukaryota; kingdom Metazoa; phylum Chordata; class Amphibia; order Anura; family Dicroglossidae; genus Nanorana; species Nanorana parkeri. Next base: position 1,662,786 of record NW_017306427.1, read on the forward strand.
TTCCATTGCGCTAGGTGAGAGGCTCCTCAGTCTCCCCCATAACTAAGCACTGTCAGTTCTTGTGCCGAGCAGCCATTCAAAATATGCTGTCCCATGCCAAGTGTCAGCTTGCGGTGGGGTGGGCTGGAGGTATGGCCGCAAGGGAGCTCCATTCATATGTGCATTGCTTACAGCTCCCTCGCCTGACCGGAGTGATTTCACATTCTGGCTCCCAAATAAGATGCAGAAGGCTGGTTGCACTCCTTACTGGAAATCCCTGCACTTGGGGAAGGGTGCTTTGAGCGACTGCGGATGGCGCTGCCAGTTGCAAATTGTATCAGGGAGGCTATGCCTGATGAAGGGATCCTGCGTGGCCCCGAAAGCGATTGTGTAATTGAAAAAAAATCTCAAAAAATCTATGATTGATGATCCTTAAGGAATCTGGTGTGCTGGTGATGTTTTCTGATACATTCTGGCTCCCGCCACCTCTACAGGGATAGGGAGCTGTACAAGCAATGAATGTATGGATGGAGCTCCCTCACAGCACAGCAGCCCACACTGAACCACTAAAAAATTTTTTGGAGTGTGTGTGTGTGTGTGTGTATGTGTGTGTGAGAATGTCTGTGAGTGTGTGAGATTGTGTCTGTGGTTGTGTGTGTCTGTCAGTGTTTTAATTGCAAACTACCACACAAGTGCACATTCTGGTGCAGAAGGTGCGTTTCAATTCATTTGCATGGCACCCCAAACACACCTCCCGCCCACAGTTTGATCGCTTGCACCGGAACATGCGGTACTGCACTGCCATGCGTTCCAGTGTGGTGCGAATGGGTCGCGACTTAATGACCAAGGACAAATGTGGGTCCTGAGGTTATACAGGTTGAGAACCACTGCAATGAATGCATCTGATCTGGCCAGTACATTATGTCTTCGGATAGGCGGCCCCTGTGGATGAGTGAACTTGCCTTGTGATCATACCTATTCAACAGCAATAAACATCCTGAAGCCCAGAGGAACAGGGGGGAACTAAGGACAGAAGCTGGTGTGCATTTTATAATACATACACAGATTTCATTCCATGGCTATAGATGTTGATATAACAGAATGCGCTGCGTGGCAAGAAAGGGAGCTTTCATAAAAGAAAGGTCTTAGGTAGCCCGAAGAAGGCTTTCCTACTAGACCCCTGGGACCCATTCCACAATAAATATATTCTCCAGGTCTTCTAACCCCATAGTCTGCACATAATCCTTCCTTAGAATTCTAAAGACCTGTTATGGTTATTACCACCCACTCGGCCCATGATAAACACGGGGAGAGGTTCGGCAGTGTTCCAAAAACAAATAAATAGGTTTTATTATAATGAAAAGGACAAGGGAATTGTTTGGTAGGATGTTTAGCGCGAGGTTGAGCTCCACTTAGAATCATTATGGTGATGTAGTGGGTAGTTACACAGTGATACACATTATAAAATATTGAAAAGTAGAAGTCTTGGGAGGAAAATTACCGCAAGAAAGATGAATCTTGTAGGCTCGGTGCTGCCAGTGTTTTCCGTTGAATGCTGCTAAATGCATCGTTGTAGGGCGGTCAATGGCGAAGAATGGCGCTTTCAATGGGCCATCACAAAGATCTACAGTTTGTGGTTACCCAGTTGGGTTTGAACTTTTACCACTCTGAAGCAGCCAGTAGAGTGAAAGCAGCTGCTGATTGGTTGTTAAGAGTTTTTTTTATAAAACATTTTTTATATTTTGTTTATTACCTTTTTATATATTATCAACACAATCTGTAAGGCATCTGTACCATTTACATTGATTTCTATGCCCAATGCCACTTACATTGCAACCCAAGAACCTACTTGCCCAGGATGATGTGAGAAGAGGCTTGTAACCATAACTGCCATGAATGCCTTAGTTTCCAGCTGTGTACTTAGTGATTGATATGTTGGGAAATTCAATAAAGCATCTACAACACAGGTCCCTTTAAAACCACCTGTGCCTACTTCATGAAGGCCAGTTTCTGTTGCAGTTCTGACATGTGTGACAGATTCAGGCAGTTCCTATTACTGGTACATTAAGAACCTTTTGCTATGACATCCTAGCACCCAATTATGCATTCCCGACCCCAATCACCTTCTGGCCAGGAGATTTCCCAGCCAGCAACTGAATGTAAACAAAGGGGCGTGATGCTGGCTCCCATCATTACCCAAATACTGTATGGCCATGGCTATAATTAGGCAATGGCCTGCTATTGGCTATACAATCTGAACATTGTCTGCTGTCCATAACCATGGAAGAGGATCTGATGGGGAACTAGTCCCTCAGCTTTCCCATCAGGCTCTGCCCACTCAATAAAACTCCACTGTGTGACTGGTGCAGTATTGAGCGCATCTCCTCACCACAAATATTACATATCCCTACACACTAAGGACCGGAATCCCAATGTAGTATCAAAATGGGTGCTGGAATGACCTGTGGATGGCGCTGTGCAGATCTAAAAAGAAGAAGTTAGTCACCTGCACACCAGGCTCCAATGTAGCGACTTTATTAGACGCTAATACATGGCATCACTTGTGAATAGCAACGTTTCATCCGGCAAACATAGAGATGCCGCACCACGAATGGAGGGGCTTGCACCAAATTCATGAACCCGCTTCCGACAGGTACATGAATCTGGGCCAACCAGCATAATTTCTTATGCGGATGCACAACAGAATTCTAAAGGGTGTCGTAGACACATGGCTAAGTCTTGCCATGGACTGCCATGATATTGCTTCCCCTATATTCATTGATCAAGGGGGGTTGACTGTCTCTATTTAACCCTTCAGCTCCTACACCTGTACAACCCCCATGGACCAGAGCAATGTTTACACTTCTGCTATGGGTCTATCGATTTGGCAACAGCATTACCAATCCACGGGATGACAAAGTAATACATAAATCATTTTCTTGGGCATGCAGTGAAATCAGGAGAAGCAATTTCAGTCCAGGAAGGGAGCCGGTACAACTGTGCAAGACTGAAGGGAAGGCCGGAGTTCATATTTAAATAGGATTTACATGCTCATACCTTCTGTAAATGAACTGTCTTGTCATGACTGAAGAGTTTGCGCTCACAGTGATGCAAATCCTCATGCCGTGTTAACAAAGTGACTTTTAGAGGAGAGACGAAGAGGGAGAAGTACTTCCATCTGATGCCATTACAATATGGTCGGCAACATTAGCCGTGGCTCGTCATGTAGAGTGTATGGAGGACAGATGTTAAGTGTAAGAAAGCCATTAAGTCGTGTGAATGAACTTGAAGTCTGCATTAAATGGAGTGTCTTATAAACCGCAGCTGCTGAAAATTGCTCCGGGCTTCCATGGGAGAGTTTAAATCTCCTCCTGGTGACTTTTCTTCAACGCGGTCTGATCGGAATAGATGGCTTCCGTGACTCGGATGCAGCTGTCCTGTCTTAGGCCGATGTTCCCATCGACATTTTGCTCTTTTATTTCAACGCCATTAATTTCAGCTGATTTTCAATAACACATTCTCATGGAAATGAGGCGAAGGCCGTATATTCATTTACTGCCACATTAGGGATCATAAAGTGGAAAAAAAAATCAAGCTTTTTGGAATATTTCTGGTTCATTATAATGTGAAGGAGTTGATGTTTCTGTTAAGGCTGAAGTTCAAACTGCTTATATTTTGCCTTCCTTGACTCAACCCTCCCTCCTTCATTAACATGCTAATGAAATTATGAACTAAAGCCTTTCTGTTTCCATTACATACCTTATTTTAGTTTTAGTGATGTCATCACGGTGTCTTTGTGCTTCTTTATGCAATGCATGGCTGGTGGGAGGGGCTGGCAGGATGCTGTGCATAGCTTCCTGAAAACATCCCAGCACCCTGACTAAAGGCTCTTCTCAAAAGCACTCAGATCTGATGCAAGCATTGAGCTGTAAGCCTCATGGGTTTTAATGCCCCGATACCACTTTTTTAAGACCGAGTACGAGTACCGATACTTTTGATCAAGTACTCGCAGATACCAATTACCAATACTTTTTCTTAAAGGGACAGGTCACATTTTTCTAAAGCAATACAAACTAATGCTTTAAGGTCACTTTCTTAATATTATGATTCATGAGATGACGAGGGAGCATGACGCCGGCTTTCCGGCCAATCAGAATGCTGAGCGCTGCGTCATTACACGGCGCCCGGCTTCCGGATTTGCTAGCTTCCTGACCAATCGGGAAGCTGGGCAGAGCGTCATTGCATGATACCCGGTTTCCTGATTGGCCTGGAAGTCAGCTCCATGCTCTCTCCTCACAAGTGAGGAGAGAGCATGGAGCCATTTACTAGTATCTAGTACTAGTATCGGTATCGGTGCATCCCTAGTTTTAACTTAGGGGGTTATTCACAAAGAAGCTGAAGGATTAAGCCAAACCGAAGGGCTGCTGTATTCACAATTGCCCATACAGAAGCCGAAGCACTCAGCAGAGTCAAACGCACATGACAGTCTACCACCATGGCATGAAAACAAACTGGTGGGGCTAGTGGTGATGTAACCACTGGCCCCGCCCATCTGTTTACATTTGGGCCTGGACCTGTCAAATCGTTCATTCTCCAGTAACAGTTCGTGTTTATTGTTTATTTCGATGAGTCGGAGTTCGTCTTTGCAGCGTTGCATCATTTATTTATTATTTTTTTAAATAAACGAATGGTCAAAAACTGGCTCTGTGTTTTTTGTTCAATTAAAGGAATTTTTCAAAAGTCTGGTCTGTTTATTTACCTTTTTATTTAACCTTTTAGTGAATAAGTACCCCATACTCATTCACAAGTGGGAGGACGGCATCTGGGTGCCTCCTTTATGAAAGGGGGTACCCAGATACAGATGAGGCCCCCTGCCTGCAGATCCCCCACAACCAGCAGGCCAGGATTTTGGGTCTCCCCTTTGAAAAAGCACCCTTCCAATGCCGAGGGCATGTGACCAGGTATGGCACAGAGAGGGGGGTGCATTACTTTTCCCCCCTTCCCTTTTCCTGCCCAGGCCAGTGCTCGGATTAAGGCTCTGGTTGGGAATTTTTTTAATTTTTGTGCGTTGGGATCTCAATTTAAATTCCCACCAGATCTATAAGGTATTCTATGACTTTTTGGGGGGAACCCCACACATTTCTTTTTTTTAACTTGGGGTCCCTCCTAGCATTCCTACTAGACCTAAAGGGTCTGGTATGGTTAGGGAGGGGGACCCCACGCCCTATTTTTCTTTTACATGTCATGTAAAAAAAGCAGGGACTGAACTGCCAAACGGTCGCTTCAGCCAATCTAGATGTTGGATCGGCTGAGTCGACGGGTTCTTCCTTTCAGTTCAGCCAAACATGCTGAGGCTGTTCAGCTGAACCGAAGGGAAATAAAGGGAGCCAAAGCCAGCCAATGTATGGGTGAAAAAGTGAATAGCCCAACAGGGTTTGACTCCCTTCGGCTCGGTTATTCACTCTGCTTAGTGAATATCCCCCTTACTTTTGTCCAATCTGTCCGTTTTTCTGCTCTTTGTTTGGAAACATGATGATCGTAAATTCTTGGGGAAAAATTTAAAGAAATAGTTTGCTGGGCAATTTATATTTGTTTGATTTTGGATTCATTACTGATAAAAGAGTGTTTAATAATATTTTAAGGAGAGGAACGATCAGTGTATTTGCATCCAGCTTTTTCCAGTTCAGAGTTTGCAATGGCAGCTATGGCGGAACGGTCGGACAATACAGAACCTTTTTCCTCTATCTTTTCAGACTCAAATGATCTTGAAGTTTGTCCTCCAGTTACCCTGATTTCATATTTTCTCTTTCAATGTGTTTATTGCTTACCTTTGAAATGGCACTTTTCTCCCGACTGTGATGTTTGCTGTTGGTGGTGACTCTAATCAGGGCGAACCTATCAAGAGATCAATAAATGAAATTTCAAAATTTAATATAAAACAAATTTCCATACATATTAAATGTCTCTTTCAGCCTCGCGCTGCTTCTCGGACTTTATAGAACCGCATTTAGCAGCAGTTTTGTATGTATATTTATAACCTCTGCTGGGGAAAAAAGAGCTTCCTTGATATTGAATGCTGTGCTGTGGTGGAGGTTTTGAAGTGCAAAAATATTTTATATCATTTCTGTCGAAGATCAGATGTTAGCAGAAGCCTGGCGTGGAAATAACTTTTTTCAACTGCTCCATCGATTCAGACTTCTATCCTATTTAATGTCATGTCCTTGTCTTCATAAGGAATCAGAGCCGAAATGCAACTCATTTACATTTTGTTCCGTGAGAGAAGGGCTTAGATGTACTGTATATTGAATAGTGTTACAGTATATCTAAAGCCAAAACGTTTTCTTTCATTCTGAACACAATAAGGGAATGGTTAATTTCATATATATATACTGTATATAGAGAGCCCATAGCGACCTGTGACACAGGCCGGCATCCCACCCAGCTCCTTCTATCTGGTGTCCCGCCTAGCTCCTAGCAACTAGTGCTGGCTGTCAGCTTAGTGGGATGCTGAACATAGGAAAAGCAACACCAACACATTTGCCCCCAGATCTGAACCGTCAGTACAGCCCAACTTCACCCACCTCAGGCAGTGAAAATTGAAGGGTCACCCCTGGCATTAAGGACTCATCCATTCGCTTTGCTTTCAAGCACACAAAAAACATCATGTAATTCTCCTATCGGTGGATGTTCTACAGCTCTCTCAACAAAAAACACATGCATTCAGCCTCCTGGCTTTGCTCTTCCAGCACTGCTGCTCTGGTCTCAGGCCCTTGTCTGTTTCCTCCAGACAGTCTTGCTGACAGTGTGGTAGATGCAACTCTTGGTATACACCTTGCAGCCCCTTGCTGCACTGGCCTCCACCCTAACTCCTGGGTGGAGCCCTTCTGACTCATGGGCATAGACCTTTTCTGTCTCCCAGGTGGAGCCCTGAGTACTAGCGAGCACACATATCATAAGTGCTGTGAACATCTGCTCAATCCATGGGTGCAGGTCAACACCAATTAATGGACCTCACCCAAGTCTGTTCAAAGCCTTCTGGCTCCAGGACCCTGGTCAGGGTTTACCAATCCTGGAGAAAGCAGCTTTCTCCATATGATACACACAACCTGATGCCCCTCAACCTGTATGAGTAAAAAACCTGGGTGACATCTCCTGAAACACAGCAGGAACAGAAGTGACGTCCTATTTTTCATGTTCTGGTCTCTTCCAGTCCTGCTTTATTTCAGGGGATACTTTTTAAAAATTGTTTAGATGTTTGTCAAACCTGAGGAAGAACTGCGACAACCCCAAAACCATCATAAGCATTGACAGCATATTTGTGGGCTTCTCAGGCATGGCCTAGGTGAGCCTTTTTGGATGAAATGTTTGTCCCATTCAAGAGACTCACCTGTCAGGAATGTGAAAAGAAAATATTGATAGCATTACAAATCTAATGTAAGTCCAGTAAATCTTTATTGTAGGTCAAAAGAGAAAACCAATGCATTTTGGGGAATCAATTCTCCTCCTTCATCAGGGCTAAGCATGAGATGACCTAATTTCTAAGCCCTGATGAAGAGTTGGTGCTCTCATCATTCTTGAATTCCTTAAAGCCCCCCCTTCAATGGAACCCCAGTTGACCTGCCCTAAAATTTGGACTTAAAGCCCCATCCATCCTACTTTGTGTCCAGTGCTCTACCAACACGTCTACTGTGAACACAACAGGAAGTAAGGTTAATCCCCTCTCAGAAAGCTGTCATGGTAACAATTGTCCCCATTCGAAGATTTCCCTTCTATTTCTGTTCTGGTGACAACTCAAAATGTTATATTTCCCATCCCATTCACCCTTTCAGTCCTGGAGACAATAGTCACTAGGGTAAATAGGAAGGGTGAATCTCCCCAACCAGAACAAATGCAACAATAAAACCCAGACAGAGGTTTTAACAATTTACCACATTACTTTAGATACGTACAGCATTTGTATTGGATATGTACAGAACCCTGCCGAGCCTTCCAACCAGTCATGATCTCCTGGCATTGCAAAGAGAAGCACAGAGAACCCAGTGTGATGATATCACTGGGCCTAAGAAAGGTTTGTAATAAAAACAGATTTTCTATTGAATTATTTATTAGCATGTTGACGGAGGAAGGAAGGAGGGGGGGTCAGGGGAGGCAAAATATAAGCACAATAAACTTGAGGTTAAAAGTTACAAAATTGCCATCACTTTATCCAGGAAGTGGTGGGGCCCCTAACCATTGCTTTAACTGCAGCTAACCTCTTTACCACCTTACTCAGAGTCACGTGCACAACTGCCGTCCTCTTTGTGGCCAGAGTGTCCCAGGTTGGCCAGAGTGCCACGATCAGCTTCTGTCAACCAGTGACATCAGTGAGCTGGAACACCAGACATAGACAGAGACAGAGGTAGGCCGACCAACCCCCCGCCGATCACCCATCCCCGTCCCTGCCCTAACCACACAACCATTCCTATAGAGAGCACTATAAAAAGTTATCCTCCTAAACCCCAACTACTGAGCTTAGCATTGGAACCTGGACTGGACCTGCCACAGCTGCTGAAGCTGGTTATTGTTTTAAAACTGTGCTAGGATGGATAACATTTACTGCAGCGGCTTCTTGCATCGTCAACCAGTCACTAAATGGTTAACTCAGCATCAATCTTAAAAATTCTTTGTAGAGCTTACTTTTAATTCTAACCACAATAAATGGACCATTTTACCTGCACATTCAAACACTTTGCAGGGACAAGCTGCTAGGAAGCTGGAAGCAATTCTCTAGAACTTTCCACTCTTTCAATTGGAGTGCATAAAATATCCAACATGTATGAAATATTTATCTGGAGCGTTAAAATCAATTTCAGTCATTAGATTTTCTTTCTATGACTTCCTTCCTTTTACAGATATGTTTGGAAGAGCAGGATTCAGGTATTCTATTATCATTTATTTTCTACTTTGAGAGACGATATGCGTATGTAACTGCAGAAAATCACATGACACAGACAGTAACCATCAGAAGAAAGGTTTTCTTGAAGTGTTTGTCCCATCCAAAATCTTTTTATTTTGCAATTTCGATATTCTCAGAGTTACATGATTTTCATGCAGGTCAACAATTCCTTTTTCAGGCAATCCCTCCCCTCACCTCCCCCCTTCCTTCCTTAAAGTGGTTCTAAACCCTCTTGATTTTTTTGCCTATATCTACTGCTATCAAGCAGTAGATATTGGCAAAAAGTTTTTTTTTTAAATGCTTTAACAGCGCTTAACACTTACCCCGTTTCGGCTGCGCGCTCCCGTCCGTGAAAACGAAACTGCTCCGGCGGCCGCAAAGGATCTTGGGGCGGGCGCATGCGCAATTCGGATTCTCGGCCGGGAGACGAGCAGAGACGCAAGGTAAGTCTATGGACACATGCACCCGCATGCAAACACCGCTGGATCAGAAGTGCCTGCTAGCAGAGAGGAGTCAGCGCTGGACCGGAGAGCCGCCGCACCGCTGGAGGGACAGATGAAAACATGGGGAAAGAAAAAGAAGATCGGATTAAGAGACATCATTTAATGTAAGTGCTGACATTAACATTGGGGGGGGCGGGGAAATGTATCCTTTAATGTCACTTTAAGTATTAAGCTCATGGGCATTATATTAGGTTGATTTGAATTGAAACAAACCTATAAAGAAAAAAAAAAACAGAACCCTATGTCCACAGTTACCCGAAGTTGATCAAGAGGAAGGCAAAAAAAATCCCCTAAAAAGCATGGTCCAACATTGGAACAAATTCCTTCCTGATCCCCTAAGTAAGGCAATCAGATAGTATCACCAATCTCTGGTCTTTTTTACCTATAAAATGTTCATATCTAGTTTTATTTGGACCATTTAGGAATGCATTCAGATTTTGTTTATCTGAATAAGGGCCTGTGCCCATCAACTTTGGGCTTGTATCAATGGCATTAGTAGGACATCAGTCTGTGATGTTTCTGAGATCCTTCAGAATGCATTGATGGGTGCAGTTGACCTCCTTTTGAGCTACTTCAACTGTGTTTTGCACTCCTATGAACTTGTGTGGGAGCGCAAAACTGTTTGAAGTGAACAAAAGACCACTGACACGGACCCTTAAAGTGTGAGCTCTGCCAAAACTTTGTTTTTTAGTTTTCGATAGAGCGGGAAAGGATATCTACTTGCTAACAGTAGATATATGCAAGAAAACGTGAGGGTTTAAATATCCTTTAAGACAAAAGGATACCAAAAAGGACAAAGATGTGCCACATTTTAGCGTAACATAAAAAATATTATTATTGTTATAGATATCATTATTAAAAATATAATACATATTATGTTTGTTTCATCTGGAAGCCATTAGGAAAAATATGAAAAATTACACGATGCAAAACAAACCCCTAGGTCTTAAAACATTTTTAAAAAATGTATCCAAAAGAATGAATTTCTTGGCCCTTCACACTATGTATAGATGATAGTATAAATTATACACCGCAGGAGATTTCATATGAAATCATCCATAGTTTCAGCTCACTATGGATGCATGATTAGTAATACCAATCCCCTACTGTTAGTATAATCTAGTGGACAGTCTCCGCTCTAATTCATCCCAAAGGTGTTCTATTGGGTTGAGGTCAGGACTCTGTGCAGGCCAGTCAGGTTCATCCACCCCAAACTCCCCCATCCATGTCTTTATGGACTTCATTGACCTTATATGGTCACACAACTATGTTCAGGCTCTGACAACTAGTGGTAGATCAGTGCTACTACAACTTAATTTCTGTATATATTTGTATCTTCCATTGAATCTCCCTTATGTTTAGTGTTAAATGTACAATCTTTTAGTCAGTGTAAGCATCCCGTTCCTCTGTTTACATTCCGATGTGGGGTGGCCCGCAGCTGATTTGGCAGGTGTCCCCATGATGTTTTTGGGCTTTGGGAGCTCAGGTTCGGACTGGATTAGGTCCAAACTTGAACTCATCCGTAGTGCATTGGCAGCCCAATATTTTCAATGATTTGTTTTAATGCAAGGCACATTAACATGCGACATAACGCACATCAACACATGGGCATTCTTGCACTGCAAAGAAGTAAATGGGCCCTCGGTGGTTAATCTCTCCCCAGAAAATTCACTTTTGTCTCTTTTGCTGACACGTCTTTGCCATTCTCTGCAAGTTACTGCCAGACGACAATTTATTCCACACTAAACAATTTATCTCCCACCCAACAGAGGGTAAAACATGGCTGCATGGCCTGTGCTGAGTAGTAGCCTACACCATTCAGACAAAGCACAAACACATCCGCAATGACATCGATTTGTTTTGTCGCCCACAATGACAGGAAACAGAATTGGTTGTTTTCTAGTCTTTCGTGAAATCAGGAAAGAATAATGTGATTTGGCCTGAGGGCAGTGTACTAAAACCATATTACGAGCCACGTTAAAGTGGAACGAGCATCAGATATGATTTCCATGTTAAATACAGTATGCTAAGTAATGTGTAAGTGTGCTGCCACAGCCAGGAATGTTTTCGGTTATTTTTATTGTACTACTATATATTCATTGCTTATCATCATGTTATGCTATGCTCTGACAACTAGTGGTAGATCAGTGCTAGCACAGCTTAATTTCTATATACATTTGTATCTTCTATTTAACCTCCCTTATGTTTAGTGTTAATGGTACAGTCTTCTTGTTACGGTTCCTTTCTATTTCACCCTCACTGTGTTAAGAGGGTTATGTTCATGCTGTACAAGGCTTTAGATAGAAATGTCTTTCCACCTCTGAGAATGACAAGGATTCAGGGGCGTCCCGAGTCCAGGTGTCCCCTGCAGCGTATAACGGGTAACACCCCGCCGTCACGACATCTCGCGTGCCATCACCACGTGCGTGCGTTATGATGTCATCGCACATGCGCATCCATCTTTGTGATACCTGCCAGCGGCCATCTTGGTGATGGACACTGGCAGAGAGAGGAGGGGGACGTTCACCCGGCAGGATAAGATATGCCTCCGGGTACCCTCCTCACTCCTGCAACTGTCGGACTCTCAGTCCGTGACCGAGTGCCTGACTTTTCAGAGGGGGGGTGACAACAAAATGACTGTAGGTCATTTTGGTGTCACTCCTCCAATGGTGTCACCCGGGTGTGAGCCACAGCCCCCGCAGCCCCCTTGTGCCACTGCAAGGATTCACATCCTCTGTATTAAACTACACTGAATTCTACTCTGAGACTTCTTAGTGAGTTGGACCCTGCCTGTGGATACCATCAGCTCAGTAGGTTGTCATGATATTCGTGCAGGCTAGGTCTCAGGAAGGTATGTGCAAATACATAAGCAGGTGGAGACAGAACAGAAAGGGGGTTATTCACTATTATGATAGCCTAAGAACATTGGAGCAGAGGTCAAAATTGCCTAAACCGATACGCTGTACTTTCAGGTATGGAGGATCATGTGACAGAACTGGGCCAATCATCAAGCACCAGTGTTGTCACATGGGGAGAGTTCAGAGCCATGCGTAAGCTAGGCTTTGAGCAACTGTAGGGGACGTAGTTATGAGCTGCTGGGGAAGTGAACCTTTTGCTTCAGCCTGCAAGGGAAAAGCAAGGGTTCAACGTAAGGCTTTCTCCACGGGTGAAAAGAACGTCAAACTAAACTATTTATACGACTGCCAATTCATTCTGCTCTTGAAACTCACTCTAGTTCTGTTTAGTTCTAGTTCTGCCTCAGCCCGCAGCTACTACAGAGTGGCTATTGATTACTCAGCTTCTGAACATCTGTACAAAATGATTAAAATAAAGCAAATTAAGATTCTTTCTCTGGACTCTCATCAACTGTATAATTACCATGTAAAGGTTAATTAAAATGCAGCTCTGGCAGATGTGTGGACAGTAAAGAGAAACGAGTTTCTGTAACAAAGAAGTAGCGTAAAAATTGTCTGATGGAAAATTACGTGAGCATCTTCCCAGCCTCTTCAAACGTCATGTTTGGGGGAGATAGATAGCAAATCAACACGCTTGTTCCTACACAAGATGTCATTTATAATACACAATGTGGAAATCTGAGTTTCAAATTTCAGGGAGTTCACAGAATCTGGTGTTTTAATATGGAAATATAAATATAATTTTTGGAATTGTATCGCTTTCATTTACACACTAAATTCATTTTCAGATATAATTAGAAGAATATCAAGCTGGCCATATAGGTATTGAAAAGCATTGGGGATGTATGGGTTAGACAAATTAACTTGAGAACTGGAGACCACTGTACCTATACTAAGTGCTAGACATGTGCACTGCCAAAAAATTTGTTTAGTTTTGTTTCGTTTGGATTCGGATTTGTATTCGTTACGTTATTCGGACAAAATTCGTTAGCGGTAGTTCGTTCGAAAGTTTGTTTAGTTTTCGTTTCCTATTCGTTTCGTTCATTTGTTCGTTCGTTTGCAGCAAAGTGACATTTGAGGGGGAAAAATTGTTTTTCTCCTTCTCTAATGTCACTTTGCTCCAACGAACGAAACGAAAACGAAACGAATGTTCGAACGAACTACCGCTAACGAATTTCGGAAACGGAAATTCGGATTCGTTTGCATTCGTTATATCTGTAATTCGGAATTCGGATACATCCGGATGTCCGAATTTCCGAAAATTCGTCCGAATTTCGATTCGGAACGAAACGAATCACACATGTCTACTAAGTGCCCTAGATATGGGAGCTCCTGGAGAAGTCTGGAAAGTGCATGCGTTCTTGGCATACAAGCACAATACAAGTCTTTGTGAGGACTAGACATGTGCGATTTCTTTTAGTTCTGAATGAAAATGCGGACACATCCAAATTTCTTAATCTCAATGCATCCGAATGTGTCTGAATCCGAATTTCCGTTTACAAATTTTGGATCCCGTCCGAATTTCATTCATAAACTAAACAGAATCGGACATGTGACTTTTCTGGCCAATCTGATGTGTTTTTCGGTTTAATCCATCCTAATGGGTCTGAATAAAAATGTTCATTATGGCAACATGGGAGCCATATACAGTATATACATATAATACTAAAGCTGAGGCTCCCAGACAGGAATGGCATTCGGGATCCGAATTTCCAAATTGCATTTGGAAGCTCCCGAATGCCACTTGTGTCTGGGAGCCTCAGCTTTAGTAATATATGTACTGTATTTGGCTCCCGAACCCGAATGGCATTCGGGAGCTCCCGAATGCAATTCAGAAATTCGGATCCCAAATGCCATTCGGGTCTAGGAGATTCAGCTTTAGTATTAATATCTGTATAGGGTTTTCTGAGGTATCGCAACAAATATTCGTAAACTCATCCGAAACGAATGGAAATTCTGATTTCGCCCAAATCCGAAACCCAAATCACAAAATAACAAAATCTCCGAACCAAATTTTTCCACAGCTTACATGTCTGTAAATGAATAACAAATTTCAGAGCGTAGGTAACATGCATATCAGTTCAAAATGAAGGGCTTCCAAGGTCACTTTGGTGGAGAACATAAGGATAGAAGCACCACACCATTGTTGGAGTCCACAATATATTTACTCCAATAAAAGGTTCAAGCAGAATCCATGTACAATGTGTCCCAAGGGCACAAGGGCACCCTAGGGGGCTGAAATAGATATCAACTGTATATGAAGCACACTGGCTCAGTGGTTAACACTTCCGCTGTGAAGCAGTCCTTGGTCCTTGGTTCGGATACTGATCGGCAGAACTTTCCCTAATGTATTTGTCTCCTGAGGCAATGTGCTGTCATTCCCAGGGGTTAATGCTGGCAGGGAATAGTCAGAGTGTGTGTGTGTTTGTGCGGTTGTTGTGCTGGTTTGTGATTTGGGGAGAGGTGCGGACACTGGACTGTGCTGTCAGTGGCTTTGTCCAGTATCCCGTCTAGCTCACTGACGTCACTGGTTGCCAGATCGTCCATGCAGGCCATTGTGAGAAGCTGCAGTGAAATCAGAGGAAGCCATTTCAGTCCAGGAGAGGAGCGGTCCAACTGTGCAAGACTAAAGGGAAGGCCTGAGGTTAGATATGAGACTGAAGGGAAGGACGGAGGTCAGATATAAGACTGAAGGGAAGGACGGAGGTCAGATATAAGACTGAATGGATGAAGGGAACTCCAGTGTTCAGCTTTAATTCTTATATTTTATAAATGTTTCTTCTTTTTAAAGATTCTGTTTTCCAAAGCAGCAAGCTATCCCTGTGAACAGGAACATCTTATGGTTAGCCATACATTCAATTTAACTCCTCTTCCATTCCATCGCCACTATCATAAAGCCAATCCAAAAGAGAAAAAAAAAACAGTTTCTAACATGGGGTCTCTTTGATTTTAATGCAGAACAATTATCAGAAGGCAAGTTACAGATGGATGATCATTTCCCAGATTCACACTCCTCGCGGCATCACGAGCACAGATCCCCGTAAAGTCTCCGCCAATTTTCTTTCAAAGCCTAACTAGTTTTTCATCGGGGTGCGAGACACCTGAAGGCGCATTCTTTAAAAGTTTAGTAAACATTTAAATAATGGATGCGGCTTTCATTTACAAATCACCGGCTATAAATAAAAATGCTTTGTGAGGGAAAAACTTTAGGGAGTAATTAAAAGCTTTTAAAGCTTCGAGAATAAATAGCGCAGCATCTGACTGGAGAATCATTTCCATATTATCCCACCGAGCGGAGAGACCCGCACAACAATTAATGGCGAGGATCCGGATGGGGGAGAAGATTATGAAGAAAATTAAAACATTTTTTTTATTAACTGGGAGGCACTGGGGACCCCAGTGTACAGAACCTTAAGGTCACAGCCATTGTATTTAATTTCTAAACATTAAATTAACGTTGTATTGTATTCGCACGTAAATCTCACAAAGTGCCTTTTCGCCTTTCTTAAACTTTATGTCATTTAAAAATAAATAAAAGTAAATATGTTTAAAATAACACAAAGATCCTTCAAGTTGTGGTGAAGAAAATGACCTAGCGTAAAGGAATATATTTGCATAGCTATCCAAAACTGCGTGTATATTTGCCCCAACAGCTAACCAGCTGTTGGGGCAAAATCAAATGTCCTCAAGGTATTTCTCTTCTAATTGAATGTACTTAAAGGAGAACTATGGGGTCAGCGCTTTTCCCCATAGTTCTCCTTAGGGTAACGGGAGGACACAAACTAGCGTCCTCCCGTTACCCTAAGCTCAGTATACCGCAAGCTACAGCTCCCTATATACTGAGACGCCGCAGCCAGAGCGGATGCCGACATTACTGTCGAGATCCATCCACCTATCTACAGGCAGAGCCAGCTGTACCCGCCCCCTCCCCCATCCGTTCTGCCAGTCAGCGCTGGAGGATCGGAGCGGGGTGGTCGGGAATCCCTGCAGTGAGCCGTGAGTGACAGCCACAGCTCTCTGCAGTGACAGGATCGAGAAGTGAACGAGCGATGGTATGTGTTCGCTCACTTCCCAATCTATTGAGCCGACGTGTGACAGTTTCATTGTGTCAGGGCTGGAATAATGGGCCAGGTGTGGAACCCCTTGGCAGGGACGAATAATGTCCAAAAAGTGCAGTACAAAAGTATAATCCAATTGGGTAGTCAGGTCCAGTTCCGGGTCGTGGCGGGCAGCATCGATGTTGAGATCCGCCCAGCTGAGTGAGTGACAGCTGGCTCTGCCTATCTAGAGGCAGAGCCAGCTGTACCCGCCCCCTCCCCCGTCCGTTCC